>NC_057419.1:115402309-115467796 GCF_019320065.1 Cervus canadensis
GCACTGTTTATAATAGCCAGGACATGGAAGCACCTAGATGCCCATCAGCAGATGAATGGATAAGGAAGCTGTGGTACATATACACCATGGAATATTACTCAGCCATTAAAAAGAATTCATTTGAATCAGTTCTAATGAGATGGATGAAACTGGAGCCCATTATACAGAGTGAAGTAAGCCAGAAGGATAAAGAACATTACAGCATACTAAAACATATATATGGAATTTAGAAAGATGGTAACGATAACCCTATATGCAAAACAGAAAAAGAGACACAGAAGTACAGAACAGACTTTTGAACTCTGTGGGAGAAGGTGAGGGTGGGATGTTTCGAAAGAACAGCATGTATACTATCATATGGTGAAACAGTTATCACCAACCCAGGTGGGGATGCATGAGACAAGTTGTGCTCCGGCCTGGTGCACTGGGAAGACCCAGAGGAATCGGGTGGAGAGGGAGGTGGGAGGGGGGATCGGGATTGGGAATACATGTAAATCCATGGCTGATTCATATCAATGTATGACAAAACCCACTGGGAAAAAAAAAATAATAATAAAAAAAAATTTAAAAAAAAAAAAAGAAAAGAAAACCAGTGTGACTGGCTCTTAGAGAGAGACACCAGCTCAACTCAAGTTTGGAGAGAGAGCCAGGAGCCAGGTCATCAGGAGACCTACGTACCTTTGTGGGCCAAGGTAAAAAGTTTGTTCTTCCTTCTAAAACTGTGGTCATTCTCAAAATTTTCGCCTCAGAACCCCTTTATGCTCTTATAAATTATGGAGAACCCTCACCAACTACCACCAAAGGTTTTCGTTATTATGAGTTACATTTTCAGATAGTTACTCCATTAGAATTGAAAGCAGGGAAATGTTTAAAAATATTTATTCATTTTAAGACAAATAAACCCATTAACACTTTAAAATGAAAATTAACTGTATTTTCTAAAACAAACCAGAAAGAATTGTTTAACATTTTTGCACATCTTTAATTCTGGTTAAACAAAAAAAGGACTGATGTTGAAGCTGGAACTCCAATACTTTGGCCACCTGATTCGAAGAACTGAGTCATTTGAAAAGACCCTGATGCTGGGAAAGATTGAAGGCGAGAGGGGAAGGGGACAACAGAAGATGAGATGGTTGGATGGCATCACCGACTCAATGGACATGAGTTTGAGTAAACTCCAGGAGTTGGTGATGGACAGGGAGGCCTGGCGTGCTGCAGTACATGGGGTCGCAAAGAGTTGGACATGACTGAGTGACTGAACTGAACTGAAATCTTTTAAAAAAAAAAGCTTGGTTCTCATCACTTTTCCTGCATTCAGTGTGTTGTGCTATGTTATTTTGGTTGAATTATTTTAAGAAAATTTGGCTTCACAAGATATATAGTTGGAAAAGAGAGAGATATTTAAATAGCCATCTCAGATAACTGTGGATATTAATTTCTTTCTCTTTTTTTTCTTAATTTGATTTATTTTTTAATTGGCGGAAAACTGCTTTACAGTTTTCTATTGGTTTCTGCTTACAGCAACATGAATCAGTAATAATTGTGTGTATATACATGCGTGCATGGTAAGTTGATTCAGTTGTGTTCGACTCTTTGTGACCCTATGGACTGTAGCCTGCTGGGCTCCTTTGTCTATGGGGATTCTCCAGGCAAGATTACTGGAGTGGGTTGCCATGCCTTCCTCCAGGGGATCGTCCCAACCCAGGGATCAAATCTGCATCTCTTTTGTCCCCTGTATTGGCAGACAGGTTCTTTACCACTAGCACCATCTAGGAAGCCTATATATATATGTATGTGTGTGTATATATATATATACATATATATATATATATACACACTCCTTCCTGAGTCTCCCTCCCCTCCCCCATCCCACCCTCTAGGTCAAAACAGAGTGCCAGACTGGGCTCCCTGTGTTATTTAGCAACTTCCCAGTAACTATCTGCTTTACATATGATAGTGTATATATGTCAATGCTACTCTCTCAATTCATCCCACCCTACCCCTCCCCCGCTGCGTCCACAAGTCTGTTCTCTACTAGGTTCATCTGGATATTCATTTTTGATACTAGACCAAAACTCAGTGAATAGCAGCTTCTAAAATGTCAATAACTTCAACGTGAGATTTGAAACCATATCAACAAAATTCATGTGCTCATTTTTAAAAGTATGTATTGGTATACCCTTTGAATGAGTCTTCTACCCACTCATAATTTAAAGCACATTGCTTTGGTAGTTTCAATAATAATGGTTGAGTGATTTATGCAGAACTTCCAAATGCTGACATCCAATATAACAAATCACATTCATTGATTTCACTACCAGCCTCATCAGAAAAGTCTTATATATTGGGAATATTTCATGTTCACAGTTGCAGATGTAAGTCTTCCAAAATTCTAATTTTCACTTGAAAGTGGAAATTTCATCATGGCCAAAAAATACTGTCTTTTCCTTGAAGTGACAGGCTCATTTATTTCATTTTTAAGAAAATATCTGCAAAATACCCAAGCCTGTTTAACCATAGTTTGTTTGTTTGCCAGTAGTTCTTTCATGTAAAAGTGGTGTTCCATGGGGGAAAGTGGCTAGTTCAGCTCACCATTCAAACAATTACACAGGTGCTTTTCCTCAAGGCAGCCATCATACTTCAATCTACAACAGAAATGCACTATGTGCTTTTTAAATTTTATAACATTGAACATTAAAAAATATATACTCAAGAAAGAAAGTGAAGTCACTCAGTCTTCTTTGACTCTTTGCGACCCCATGGACTGTAGCCTACCAGGTTTCTCCATCCATGGAATTTTCCAGTCAAGAGTACCGGAGTAGGTTTCCATTTCCTTCTCCAATATACTCAAGGGTCAATACTTAATAAAAAGTAAAAATATTTACTCATTTATGAAGGACACTATTATATGAAATTGGCTTTGTTTTCTTTACTCTAAGTGTGTGGTGGTAAAGAATACAATTCCTAACAAGTACATTTTGGTGCCAGTGCCTTGATTTATTCCAGGGCACCAGGAGTTATAATGTCTGTTGCCTTGCCCATCTGTGAAATTCTCAACAAGTGAAAAGGACAAGTCATCTCTTAGTATTACTATGAATATAGATTTGACCTTGTCAATCTGTGAAAGGGTCTTAGGGATGCCCAGGAGTCCACCAATAATCCTTTGAAAATGGCTGTTCACAAAAAAGAACATTGTTTGTGATGGATTTTAAGCCAGGCAGAAACATGATCAGCATTGATTATAGTAGGAAGTCTTAGTTGCCTCATCTGTGAAATGAGTGCAATAATAGTATTGACTGTCCATGGTGATTATGAAACTTAAATGAAATAATGCAGGAATATATGCTCAAAATAGTGCTTGGCACAGAGCAAGTACTCAATAAATCTCAGTTATTATTATCATCTGTGGCTGAACATTCTAGGTCTTATAAGACTGAAAAAGCCTTTTGAAGTAAGTGCATTTTATTTGTTGGTGAAATATTAACTGCAGTCTTACATATTAAGCTCTAATTAAATCTTTCTTTATAAACAAAGTAGCTGTTTTGTGACTCCAGAGTATGTGGCCTTCAACAAAAGAATTCCTCTAAAATAACTCTGGGCTATAGAACTTGAGTCAGATGTTATTTTCGCGTCTGCTCCTATCCGGTACATTAAGAACATTGCCTTTTTTCTGAGGCCAAACACAGGGTTTCACTTTTGTAGCTCTCTTTGGTCCCCAGTCATTCCTCAAGTCTATCATCCCACATTCTTTTTCACATGAAGCAAATAAGCAAGTGAGTCAATCTTCTTATCTTGTTTTTGGTAATTTTCATAGAAACCATAGATCCCCAGACTCACATACTAAACATAGTTCTTCATCTGTTAAAAAAATTTCAATATCTTGAAATTAAGTATGAAAAAAATTAAGGAGTTTTGTAAGTTTTGGTTTTGTCTGATCTGATGTTTCTGTTTAGATTCTCTCTAAAACTCACATTATGGCTTTTCATAAGGCAGTTGGACATATGCCCAGTGGCATAGGGGGCAGACTGTACTTCATGCACTTTTAAAGCAAAAGGAGAGCCAAGCCTTTGGGGATTTCCTTGGCTTGCTTTCCCTGGGGCTGTCAAGCTCTAACGATCAATCAATCATTCTTTCATTGATAGGGAACATTCTGTACCACCCATAAGGTCACGTTAGGGCATGATAGTACATAATCTGTATCTGGGTGTACTTGCTCCATTTAACATGCCTAGAAAAACCTGCTAGATTCTACCCACAGGCAGTTTCTGCAAAGAAATAAACATTTGCAACTGTGTCAGTGAACTTAAGATGTGGACTTTTAGAACCGAAAGAAATCTTCAGTTCGTGAAAGCAAACGCTTCATTTTGCAGATGAAAAAAAAAAAAAATTGAGGCCTAAAGATGCGGCTGACTTGCCTAAGGATACAGAACAAGCTAGAGAGAAGAAGAGCCAAGACTAGTCAGGTGCTCCCAGCTTAGTGCTCACTCTTGTTTTAGGCTTCAAGAATGGAGGTCATGACACAATTTGAAAAGTCAAAAAAAGGCAACAAGGTTTTATATCCAGTAACATACCACAGAAATACTACTCCATAGAAATAAAAATTATTAGCATTGTGATGGCATTTTTGCCAAAAAAGAAAGCTCAGAAGTGTCAATAAGGAACTCAAGGATGGAGGCAAAATGTTTCTGATAGTTTTCTTTTTTTTTTTTTTACCTTGCCACTCAGTATGTGGGCTCTTGGTTCCCCTACCAGGGATTGAATTTGGGTCCCCAAGTGAAAGCACAGAGCCCCAACCACTGGACCAATTCCCTCTGATAGTTTTCTTATAAGGGCTACCTGGTTTGGTTTTTACTCTCAGGTTTAGGTGAGTTTTCTGAATCAAATAATATGCTAGACTACATTTTTCTAATCTGTCACTGAGTTTTTAGTCTCATTTTCTTCATTACTAGGTAAAGAAAAAAGTAAACCTTGAAAAATAATAAAAATTACCTGGCCAAATGATCTGCAATTTTCTGACCTATATTGCTCCTGAGAAATATGATAAAGCCATTGCTGGCTATTTTCCCAGAATGAGGTTTCATTGAGTTTGGGCACATCAAAAATTATACATTGATTTATATATTGTCAGGTTAATTATATGTCATGTTCTACACCTGATGATATGGTAGCCTGTGGGTTGGTGAAAAAATCTTGAAGTAGTATGAAAAATCATTGCACACAGAATCTGAGTTGCTATAATATTCACATGTCTGTTTGCAAATAGAATTTTCAATAACATTGAAGTGACTTCTGAAAAACAATTTTAATATGGGTATGATCTAATCTGAACCTGAACTTCTACACAAAAGGTTAGATTTCCATTTGTATGTATAGCAATGTTAGAAGAGGAACCAGATATTGCATGTAAATTACAAAGCTTATTTTTATTTGGGACAGAAATTATCATTGGACTTATACATAAAGGCCAAGTTATAGTCCATCACATCAGAATGCTGGTATCCTTTTTTTCTTTTTAAGTAATCTTTTCCTCTTGATCAGCATACAGAGAAAGTAAGATGAAGATAGAGGAAAAGGAAGAATTTTTTAAATAAATGATACTGGAACAAATGGCTAGTCATTTAGGGAGAGGAATCAAATCCTATCTGATGCCTTAAATCAAAATGATTTCCATGTAACTTAAAGATTTAAATATAAAAATGAAACACTAAAGTAAAAGAAATATGATAAGTATTTAAGGACCTATGCCATGCTGTGCTTAGTCTCTTAGTCAAGTCTGACTCTTTGCAACCCCATGGACTATAGCTTGCCAGGCTCCTCTGTCCATAGTGATTCTCCAGGCAAGAATACTGGAGTGGGTTGCCATGCCCTTCTCCCGGGGATGTTCCCGACCCAGGAATCGTATCCAGGTCTCCTGCATTGCAGGCGGATTCTTTACCAACTGAGCCACCAGGGAAGCCCTCAAGGACCTATAGATGAATATTTTTATAATTTTGTAGTGGAGAATGCTTTTCCAAAGATGACATAAAAGGCAAAAGCCGTTAAAGATGGATAGATGTGAATATATATGAATGAAAAACATTTATATATAGTAAGAACAGCATAAAGTGAAGTGAAGTCACAGAGTCGTGTCTGACTCTTTGTGACTCATGGACTGTAGTGGGCCAGGCTCCTCTGTCCATGGGATTTTCCAGGCAAGAACAGCATCAGTTCAGTTCAATTCAGTCACTCAGTCGTGTCCGACTCTTTGCACCCCCGTGAATCTCAGCACGCCAGGCCTCCCTGTCCATCACCAACTCCCGGAGTTTACTCAAACACATGTCCATCGAGTCGGTGATGCCATCCAGCCATCTCATCCTCTGTCGTCCCCTTCTCCTCCTGCCCCCAATCCCTCTCAGCATCAGGGTCTTTTCAAATGAGTCAACTATTCACATGAGGTGGCCAAAGTATTGGAGTTTCAGCTTCAGCATCAGTCCTTCCAATGAGCCCCCAGGACTGATCTGCTTTAGGATGGACTGGTTGGATCTCCTTGCAGTCCAAGGGACTCTCAAGAGTCTTCTCCAACACCACAGTTCAAAAGCATCAATTCTTCAGTGCTCAGCTTTCTTCATAGTCCAACTCTCACATCCATACATGACCACTGGAAAAATCATAATCTTGACTAGGCGAACCTTTGTTGACAAAGTAATGTCTCTGCTTTTTAATATGCTATCTAGGTTGGTCATAACTTTCCTTACAAGGAGTAGGTGTCTTTTAATTTCATGGCTGCAATCACCATCTGCAGTGATTTTGGAGCCCAAAAAAATAAAGTCTGACACTGTTTCCACTGTTTCCCTATCTATTTCCCATGAAGTGATGGGACCAGATGCTATGATCTTAGTTTTCTGAATGTTGAGCTTTAAGCCAACTTTTTCATGCTCCTCTTTCCCTTTCATCTAGAGGCTTTTTAGTTCTTCTTCACTTTCTGCCATAAGGGTGGTGTTATCTGCATATCTGAGGTTGTTGATATTTCTCCCGGCAATCTTGATTCCAGCTTGTGCTTCATCTAGCCCAGCGTTTCTCATGATGTACTCTGCATATAAGTTAAATAAGCGGGGTGACAATATACAGCCTTGATGTACTCCTTTTCCTATTTGGAACCAGTCTGTTGTTTCATGTCCAGTTCTAACTGTTGCTTCCTGACCTGCATATAGGTTTCTCAAGAGGCAGGTCAGATGGTCTGGTATTCCCATCTCTTTCAGAATTTTCCAGAGTTTGTTGTGATCCACACAGTCAAAGGCTTTGGCATAGTCGATAAAGCAGAAATATATGTTTTTCTGGAACTCTCTTGCTTTTTCGATGATCCAGCGAATGTTGGCAATTTGATCTCATAGTCAAGGTAAAAAACAAGCTTGGGGGGGGGCAATAACTGTGCCATATAACAAAGGATTATTAGATCTAATAAACAAAGAGCTCTAACAAATAAATGACAAATAAATATCCCAAGAGAAAATAGGGAAACAATGTAAATAGAAATTCAGAAAAGAAGATATGTAAATGTCCATCTCATACAATGAAAAGACAATCAGCCTCACTAGTAATGATGGACTTGGAAAAAATATCACATAGCAATTTTAGTTTGTTTTTATTTGAAACACTTGTGTTTGAAGAAAAAAAGAGTATAATATATGGATTCTTTTGGCATAGATGTCATCATTGTCATTTTATTTTCCATAAATAGCAAGTTACCAGATTCACTGAAGCCCATTGTTGGGTGTTTCACAAATTAAAGGCTGTGATTATTTGACCAGGCAATTTCTCCATCTCCTCTGAATACTGTTACATTATTTAGAGTTGAGTAGAAGATGTCTTCTGTCTGGACCTTCAGTTGGCATAAGCTCTTGCATGCCCATGGAGGGATATGCTTTTGGGGGAATGGAGATCAGGTATGGAGCCGTGAAATTTCTTCTAATTGTATTTGAACAGACTGATGTTAATGGTTCTACAACTAACACTTGATACTTAAATACAGTTGGAATGTGATCAATCTCCTCATAAATTAGAAAACCCTGTGATATGACACATAGCCCAGGCCAAATCCTAGTGGTCTTTTTTCTTTCAATTTTTTATTGTTAGATTTTTTTCAAACACAAAAAGTTTGAAAAAAATAGTGCCATGAACTGTCAAATAGCTACTATGTTGATTGAACATTTGAAACCACCATATTTTAAACACATTGGAGGCCTGTTTCTATTCATCTTTCTAGATGTACACACATACAAATAAGCATTTACAAAAATGAGGTCATACTTTACATGTTATTTCACAGTACTTTTTGAATTTTTTACTCAAAAATATAACTGTCTTTTCAAATTTCACTAAACATTCTTCTATAACATCTTGTTTAATGGCCCCTTAGTATCTGCTGTATGGATCAATTATAATTTTCATAACCAATTACCTATGGTTGTACACTGGTGGTGTTTCAAAATTTTCATTATAAGGAAAAAAGAGATCGATGAAATTTATGAATCTTTGGCCTTTGGGTGAAAATCTCCTGGGGTAAATTCCTAGACTGAGGGTTGAGGAGTCAAAGGACATGTGCATTTTATATTTTGCTTAGTCTACTTTTGAGGCAAGATTAGTGGCATACAGCTCTAAAAGTCTACTTTAGAGTTCTGATGACATCATTTAAATGCTACCATTAAGGAATTCATAGTTCCTTGGAAATACCTGGAGCATACCTGTTTTGATACCCAATAATTTTTGGCTACTTGGGCTAAAGTATGTCCTCAAAATGTACCATATAGCCTCCTGATTGCTTAAAAAGACTATGCTCAATACAGTTTAATCAGTATTACTTTTTAAATGAAGATTCAAGCCATGGTGAGTTTTTCTGGACTCTGCTCCCACACTAAAAAGGCCCCAAATTCTCCTATCTTCCTTACATTATCATATCCTAGTGTGTGGGATATAACATCCCTCTCTTCTCTTCCTCCCTCTGCTCCTCTTCCCACATCAATAATCTAATAAGAACTGAGGAAAAAAACAATAATTAAGCTTATTAAGCCACAATTTGTATCCAATTATAAGTCAATAAACTGACCTGAAGCCATTTTCACTCCAGTGTCGCACATTGCTTCTCAGAATCCTTTGACACTGACTTCCCAGTTGACATCTTTGTACAGTTTTGAGATTGGAAAGAACTGATTTGCAGATAATCAAGGTATTTCCATCAAGGCAGTAAGTTCTTATCATTGTAAAATATTTTCAGTTAAGGCCAAGTCTTCATAAGTTGATATTATTTGTCCTGACTCAACTTTGTCCCCCAGCCTAGCCTCTCCAACAAAAGGAATAAAATATTAGAGGCAGAAATGTCTACTCTTAACCAGGTTTCATTTAACTTTTTCTCCCCAGTAACTGTTTTCCATTATGCATTAACCAGAAAGTCCTACAATTTTATTCTATAAAGTGATGATTTTTGTCACTATAATTAGCTTGTAAACATACTATGCCATGCACATTTTATGGGAGAAAAAAATCGATGCTCATATAGCAAGAAATTATCTATTAAATTCACTCACATTCAAGCATGAGCTGGGTCTACATAATCAAAGTGAAGTGGAGAATTAAAGTAATTTGAGATAATTCAGACCAGAAAAATCCACCCCAAAACCTTTCACCTAATTGCATTAATTATCTAATTGAAGCAAACCTTGGGGAATTGGGGCTTGAATTATTCTGATAATTGATTTCATTTTCATTTAGTCGTGTGTGTGAAAATACACTCACACACACTCTACCTTGAAGCTTTCTATTTAGTAACAAGATAACGCAGCCTTCATTACTGCAGCTGACACAGTTTGGCACTTGTCATTTCCTCACATTGGCATATCTTGACCAAGATCCCATTGGCATGATTGTAGTACAGCTCTTGTTTCAATTTTCAACAACTTGAATTGTGTAACTGGATATTGGTTTAGGAGGTAAGGTATGAAGAATTCCTATACTTCTGATGCAGACTCAGATCTTTTTGAATTTTCCTATTTTTGTTTTTTGCAAAATGATTTCTTACTTTTCTTTTGTATATGTATATCTGACATTTTTCTGGAGAAACTGGAAAACTTCTGTTAGAAAGAAGAGGTCCAGGGGAGATTTTCACTGCTCATTTCTGCTAATTCAATAAGAAAGTATTGATATATGTATTGATGTACTGTGTTCATACTGAGCTCAAAAGATTCCATACAGTCCAAATATTCAGCTCCTCACATTAACTAAATCCACTGAACTAGTAGTAGGGGCCAATTAGTTACTCCCTCTGCTCTTGAAAGCAAAGCATCCTTTTTCTGCTTCCCTACCCAATCACTACTAACTTTAAGTAGTTCAAAAGCATCAACTATTTGCCACCTCAGACTTTGCCACTAGTGGATACCTAAAGACTATTGAGACCAAGCTATTATCACAAACAGAAACATAGAAGTACAGACTACCTTAGGAATTATTTTAGTCAACAAACATTTTGTGGAACAGCATGGGCCCTGGAGGGGGCTTCCCAGGTGGCTCAGTGGTGAAGAATCCACCTGCCAATGCAGGAGATGCGAGTTCAATCCCTGGGTCAGGAAGATCCCCTGGAGAAGGAAATGGCAACCCACTCTAGTATTCTTGCCTGGGAAATCCCATGGACAGAGGAGCCTGGCGGGCTACAGTCCATGGGTCGCAAAGAGTCAGTCAGGATTGAGCATGGACTGAGCACACATGATGGGCCCTGGAGATACAAGATAAGCATAGTCCCCACCCTCCAAAAGTCTTCATCATAGTCACAGAGAGACAAAAACTGGCAAGTTTCAATCTAAACTGAGAATGTTCCAAGAGCGTAACTGATCATAGGGTACTGGGGAAGCAGCCAGAGGGGGCCCCAACCAAGGCTTGCCCTGAGGGTCCCGGAAAGCCTTCCAGGCCATAGAGTTGAGCCTCAGTTTTAGGGTGATAGGACACTATTCAAGAGTTTAAGATGGGAAATGAAATAATGAGATCACTCTGGCTGTGTGCCAAAGAAATTGGTGGGGAATAGGAAGGATGGCAAGAGGAAATGCAGGAGAACCAATTATAGGGTGGTACAGTGGTTTGAGTAAGAAAAGATGGAATGAAAGATGGAGATTAAGTGAAGAGTTGAACAAGATATTATGAGAGAAACCCAAAAGGATTTGGTGATTAACTGGATATGGGAGGTGTAAAGGAGGAGAAGGAGAGATGTTCAGTAAGACTCATTGATTTCTGGCTGGGGCGACTGGGCGGATGGTGACACTGTTCATGGAGCCAGAAAATATAGATAGGAAGAGGAGCAGGTTTGCTTTAGGGGCAAGGTGATAAAGTCAGTTTAAAAAAAAAAAAAAAAAAAAACTCTATTTATTGGGCTGTGCCCAGTCTTAGTTGTGGCACTTGGGACCTTGGATCTTTGTTGTTGCATGCAGGATCTTTAGTTGTGGCATGCAAACTCTTAGTTGCAGCTTGTGGGATCTAGTTCCCTGACCAGGGATTGAACCTGAGCCCTGGAGTGCAGACTCTTAGCCACTGGACCACAAAGGAAGTTCCAATGAGATCAATTTTGAAACTGTAGTTTGTGGTGAGGTGTCAACAGAACTTTCAAGGGAAGATCCAATAGGTTGTAAGTAGTTGGCAACATGGGTTTAGATTCAGGTAGGAGCTCTGAGCTGGAGGCATTGAGATTGGAGTCCTCAGTATACAGCCAGTGACTGGAGCCATGAGATGTATTAACATGTCCTAGGGGAGAGTATACAGAGTGCAAAGAGACAAGAACACAGGATAGAAACAGCAAGAATGCTATGACATAAGTGGTAGGTATAGGAAAAAGGGCCACCATAGTACAAGACTATCCAGGGAAGTAAGAGGAAAAACTGGATAATTAGAGTCAGATAGACCTGGATTTGTTCCCCTGCTGTACTAGTGTTTCATTTGTGTACTTATGTAAATTACATTGCTTACCTTTTCCAGCCTCATTTTCTTAATCTCTATTGAAATAAAAACAGTGACATCTACTTCCAGGTTGTTGTCAGAACTAAAGAAATAAACACAAGCAAAAAGAAAGCTCATGACATAACACATCACAGTCAAACAAAAAGGACAGAATCATTTTACTGATAGATTTATTCTGGGAATCAAGAAAGCAAATGCAGATTTCTGTTTATTTTTTAAGATTATTCAGTGAAACATTACATATCAATAGCAAAATCTTTCCTATAACCTTGAGCTAGCACAAAGTGTTAGATATTGACTAAGACACACAAGAATAATAGATTTTATCCTGTATCAAACCTAACCAATATCTTGGAGGATCAGTTCAGTTCAGTTGCTCAGTCATGTCCAACTCTTCGAGACCCCATGGACTGCAGCACACCAGGCTTCTCTGTCCATCACCAACTCTGGGAGCTTGCTCAAACTCATGTCCATTGAGTCGGTGATGCCATCCAACCATCTCATCCTCTGTTGTACCCTTCTCTTACTGCCTTCAATCTTTCCCAGCAACAGGTCTTTTCAAATGAGTCAGTTCTTTGTATCAGGTGCCCAAAGTATTGAAGCTTCAGCTTCAACATCAGTCCTTCCAATGAATATTCAGGACTGATTTCCTTTAGGACAGACTGGTTGGATCTCCTTGCAGTCCAAGGGACTCTCAAGAGTCTTCTCCAACACCACAGTTCAAAAGCATCAATTCTTTGGTTCTCAGCTTTCTTTATGGTCCAACTCTCACATGCATCCATGACTACAGGAAAAACCATAGCTTTGACTACACAGACCTTTGTCAGCAAAGTAATGTCTCTGCTTTTTAATATGCTGTCTAGGTTGGTCATAGCTTTTCTTCCAAGGAGCAAGCATCTTTTAATTTCATGGCTTCAGTCACTATCTGCAATGATTTTTGAACCCAAGAAAATAACGTCTGTCTCTGTTTCCATTGTTTCCCCATCTATTTGCCATGAAGTGATGGGACCAGATGGATTTTGGAGAATATGAGTTATTTAAACAATAGAGCTAAATAAACTAGCAAAACTAGAGAAGTGTGAGTTCAGCAACCCTTTGGTACAAATGAAGAATCTTTCTTTAGTATAAATAATGGCCTATTCTGATTTATCAATTTCATAAGTTCAAATTTTATTACAACAGATTTTTTGAAATCAGGGCCCACATCTAATAATGGTTACATTTACAACCATTGTTAAAGTACACGAGCAAGAGTATTATTGATGCCACATTTTTATTATAACTTTCAGATGGCTTTGTGGTAAAATGGATGTTTAAACTAATTGCTATAAATACATTTCTCAGATGGTAATGCAATGTGGGAGATCTGGGTTCGATCCCTGGGTTGGGAAGATCCCCTGGAGGAGGGTACGGCAGCCCACTCCTGTATTCTTGCCTGGAGAATCCCCATGGACAGAGGAGCCTGGAGGGTATACTCCATGGCTGAGTGGCTAAGCACAGCAACACAACACAGCACACAGTTGCAAAGTTATTGGATATTCTCAATTCTTAATTTTTTTGTAGAAACTTTCTCTTTCACTTTGCTAATAGCACTTACAAATTTAGCTCATTATGATTGAACCCTTAAAAATTAGCTAGAAGTCTCAACATCTATAATAACATCCAGGCTGTGGTGTTATTAGTATTCTAAGAGTTGCAGATGGTCACATTGGCTAATGTTTGATGAAAGGCAGAACATGAATGTGATTGGCTTCCTGGGAGCCATTCATGGATGTGGGCAATCAAAGTGGACCTGCAGGCCTTTGGTCAGGAAACACTGACCACTCTTTGGCAGTCTTGTGCAGTGAGAGAACATTTACGGTGTCAAAGGGGAGCAATTGGATGTGCATGTGCCAGAGCAAACAGGGTAATAAAATCTATAGCCACCAACTGCAGTCCTGAAATCTGAAGGGCAGTTTTCTATTTGAGAAAGCAGAGGAGGAGGAAAAGTGAGAAAAAAGGGTTCTTTCATGCAAAGGACAAGTAACATGCTGGACCACCCACCCATCTACTTAACTCTCAGGTGATTTCTGAGATCTAAAATTACAAGGGTGTTATTCAGGTTAACTTATGGGTGTTGAACCTGTAATATGAGCCAGGCCTAGAGCTACAAGGATGAATACAGCAGTTCCTGGCCTCTAGGAACTCATAGTTTGGTGACGGTGATGGGCACATTATTGAGTAATTACCCAACAATGGAATTAGAATTTTAATAGACATGAACAAAATGCTGTCTTGGAGCCAGAAAATACAGAGACTTAACTATATTGCAAAGAGTTTGTACTTTCTCCAGTAGAGAGTCCTTGATGCTTTGTGAGCAGAGAAGTGACATGGACAAATAAATGTTTAATACAAAAAGTCTGGTGGCTTTGTGTAGTAAGGACAAGGATATGGGAGAAATTACAGGAAAGAAAATAGGAGACTATCTAATTAATTCTGACATATAACAAGAAGAATTTGAATTAAAATAATCAGTTCAGTCGCTCAGTCATATCTGACTTTTTGTGACCCCATGGACTGCAACATGGCAGGCTTCCCTGTCCATCACCAACTCCCGGAGCTTACTCAAACTCATGTCTATTGAGTCGGTGATGCCATCCAACCATCTCATCCTGTGTTGTCCCCTTCTCCTCTTGCCTTCAATCTTTCCCAGCATCAGGGTCTTCTCAAATGAGTCAGTTCCTCACATCAGGTAGCCAAAGTACTGGAGTTTTAGCTTCAGCATCAGTTCTTCCAATGAATATTCAGGACTGATTTCCTTCAGGATGGAGTGGTTGGAACTCCTTGCTGTCCAAGAGTCTTCTCCAACACCACAGTTCAAAAGCACCAATTCTTCAGGGCTCAGCTTTCTTTATAGTCCAACTCTCAATCCATACATGACTACTGGAAAAACCATAGCTTTGACTAGACAGACCTTTCTTGGCAAGGCAATGTCTCTGCTTTTTAATATACTGTCTAGGTTGGTCATAACTTTCCTTCAAGGAGCAAGCGTCTTTTAATTTCATGGCTGCAATCACCATCTGCAGTGATTTTGGAGCCCAGAAAAATAAAGTCAGACACTGTTTCCATTGTTTCCCCATCTATTTGCTATGAAGTGATGGGACCAGATGCCATGATCTTAGTTTTCTGAATGTTGAGTTTTAAGCCAATTTTTTCACTCTCCTCTTTCACTTTCATCAAGGGCTCCTTAGTTCTTCTTCGCTTTCTGCCATAAGGGTGGTGTCATCTGCATATCTGAGGTTATTGATATTTCTCCCAGCAGTCTTGATTCCAGCTTGTGCTATATGCAGCCCAGCATTTCTCATGATGTACTCTGCATATAAGTTAAATAAGCAGGGTGACAATATACAGACTTGACGTCCTCCTTTCCTGATTTGGAACCAGTCTGTTGTTCCATGTCCAGTTCTAACTGTTGCTTCTTGACCTGCATACAGATTTCTCAGGAGACAGCTCAGGTGGTCTGGTATTTCCATCTCTTTCAGAATTTTCCACAGTTTCTTGAGATCCACACAGTCAAATGCTTTGGCATAGTCAATAAAGCAGAAATAGATGTTTTTCTGGAACTCTCTTGCTTGTTCAATGATCCAACGAATGTTGGCAATTTGATCTCCGATTCCTCTGCCTTTTCTAATTTCCAGCTTTAACATCTGGAAGTTCATGGTTCACGTATTGTTGAAGCCTGGCTTGGAGAATTTTGAGCATTGCTTTGCTAGCTTGTGAGATGAGTGCAATTGTGCAGTAGTATGAGCATTCTTTGGCATTGCCTCTCTTAGGGATTGGAATGAAAACTGACCTTTTCCAGTCCTGTGGCCACTGCTGAGTTTTCCAAATTTGCTGACATATTGAGTGTAGCACTTTCACAGCATCATCTTTTAGGATTTGAAATAGCTCAGCTGGAATTCCATCACCTCCACTAGCTTTGTTCGTAGTGATGCTTCCTAAGGCCCACTTGACTTCACATTCCAGGATGTCTGGCTCTAGGTGAGTGATCACACCATCATGGTTACCTGGCTCATGAATATCTTTTCTGTATAGTTCTTCTGTGTATTATTACCACCTCTTTCTGCTTCTGTTAGGTCCATACCATTTCTCTTCTTTATTGAACCCATCTTTGCATGAAATGTTCCCTTGATATCTCTAATTTTCTTGAAGAGATCTTTAGTCTTTCCATTCTATTGTTTTCCTCTATTTCTTTTCACTGAGCACTGAGGAAGGCTTTCTTATCTCTCCTTGCTATTCTTTGGAACTCTACATTCAAATGGGTATATCTTTCCTTTTCCCCTTTGCCTTTAGCTGCACTTCTTTTCTGAGCTATTTGTAAGGCCTCCTCAGACAACCATTTTGCCTTTTTGCATTTCATTTTCTTGGGGATGGTCTTGATCCCTGCCTCCTGTACAGTGCCATGAACCTCCATCCATGGTTCTTCAGGCACTCTATCAGATCTAATCCCTTGAATCTCTTTGTCATTTGCACTGTATAATAGTAAGGAATTTGATTTCAATCATACCTGAATGGTCTAGTGGTTTTCCCTACTTTCTTCAATTTAAGTCTGAATTTGGCAATAAGGAGTTCATGATCTGAGCCAGTCAACTCCTGGTCTTGTTCTTTCTGACTGTATAGAGCTTCTCCATCTTTGGCGGCAAAGAATATAATCAATATGATTTCGGTGTTGACCATCTGGTGATGTGCATGTGCAAAGTCTTCTCTTGTGTTGTTGGAAGAGGGTATTTGCTATGACCAGTGCATTCTCTTGGCAATACTCTTTTAGCCTTTGGCCTGCTTCCTTTTGTACTCCAAGGCTAAATTTACATGTTGCTCCAGATGTTTCTTGAGTTCCTAGTTTTGCATTCCAGTCCCCTATAATGAAAAGGACATCTTTTTGGGTGTTAGTTCTAGAAGGTCTTGTAGGTTTTCATAGAACCATTCAACTTCAGCTTCTTTAGCATTACTGGTTGGGGCATAGACTTGGATTACCGTGATTTTTAATGGTTTGCCTTGGAAAGCAACAAGGATCATTCTGTGTTTTTTGAGATTGCATCCGAATACTGCATTTTGGACTCTTTTGTTGACTATGATGGCTACTCCATTTCTTTTAAGGGATTCTTGCCCACAGTAGTAGATATAATGGTAATCTGAGTTAAATTCACCCATTTCAGTCCATTTTAGTTTGCTGATTCCTAAAATGTCCATGTGCACTCTTGCCATCTCCTGTTTGACCACTTCCAATTTGCCTTGATACATGGACTAACATTCCAGATTTCTAAGCAGTATTGCTCTTACAGCATCGGACCTTGCTTCTATCACCAGTCCCATCCACAACTGGGTGTTGTTTTTTCTTTGGCTCCAACCCTTCATTCTTTCTGGAGTTATTTCTCCACTGATCTCCAGTAGCACATTGGGCGCCTACCGACCTGGGGAGTTCATCTTTCAGTGTCCTATGTTTTTGCCTTTTCCTACTGTTCATGGGGTTCTCAAGGCAAGAATACTGAAGTGGTTTGCCATTCCCTTCTCCAGTGGACCACATTCTGTCAGACCTCTCCACCATGACACGTCTGTCTTGGGTGGCCCCATATGGCATGGCTTAGTTTCCTTGAGTTAGATAAGGCTGTGGTCCATGTGATCAGATTGGCTAGTTGTCTGTGATTGTGGCTTCAGTCTGTCTGTCCTCTGATGCCCTCTCTCAGTGCCTATCATCTTACTTGGTTTTCTCTTACCTTGGACGTGGGGTATCTCTTCACGGCTGCACCAGCAAATTCTATGCCCCGACCAGTAATGCTGAAGAAGCTGAAGTTAAACAGTTCTATGAAGACCTACAAGACCTTACAGAACTAACACTGAAAAAAGATGTCCTTTTCATTATAGGGGACTGGAATGCAATAGTAGGAAATCAAGAAACACCTGGAGTAACAGGCAAATTTGGCCTTGGAGTACAGAATGAAGCAGGGCAAAGGCTAATAGAGTTCTGTCAGGAGAACGCAAGGTCATAGCAAACACCCACTTCCAACGACACACGAGAAGACTCTATACATGGACGTCACCAGATGGTCAACACCGAAATCATATTGATTATATTTTTTGCAGCCAAAGATGGAGAAGCTCTATACAGTCAGCAAAAACAAGACTGGGAGCTGACTGTGGCTCAGATCATGAACTCCTTATTGCCAAATTCAGACTGAAATTGAAGGAAAAAGCGGAGAAAACCACTAGACCATTCAAGTATGACCTAAATCAAATCCCTTATGACTATACAGTGGAAGTGAGAAATAGATTTAAGGGACTAGATCTAATAGACAGAGTGCCTGATGAATGATGGACAGAGGTTCGTGACATTGTATAGGAGACAGGAATCAAGACCATCCCCAAGAAAAAGAAATGCAAAAAAGCAAATTGGCTGTCTAAGGAGGCCTTACAAATAGCTGTGAAAAGACGGGAAGTGAAAAGCAAAGGAGAAAAAGAAAGATATACCCATTTGAATGTAGAGTTCCAAAGAATAGCAAGGAGAGATAAGAAAGCCTTCCTCAGTGCTCAGTGCAAAGAAATAGAGGAAAACAATAGAATGGGAATGACTAGAGATCTCTTCAAGAAAATCAGAGATACCAAGGGAACATTTCATGCAAAGATGAGCTGGATAAAGGACAGAAATGGTAGGGACTTAACAGAAGCAGAAGATATTAAGAAGAGGTGGCAAGAATACAGAGAAGAACTGTAAAAAAAAGATCTTCACGACCCAGATAATCATGATGGTGTGATCACTCACCTAGAGCCAGACATCCTGGCATGTGAAGTCAAGTGAGCCTTAGGAAGCATCACTACGAACAAAGCTAGTGGAGGTGATGGAATTCCAGTTGAACTCTTTCAAATCCTAAAAGATGATGCTGTGAAAGTGCTGCACTCAATATGCCAGCAAATTTGGAAAACTCAGCAGTGGCCACAGGACTGGAAAAGGTCAGTTTTCATTCAAATCTCAAAGAAAGGCAATGCCAAAGAATACAGATACCACTGCACATTTGCACTCACATCACACACTAGTAAAGTAATGCTTAAAATTCTCCAAGCCAAGTTTCAGCAATACGAGAACCATGAACTTCCAGATGTTCAAGCTGGTTTTAGAAAAGGCAGAGGAATCAGAGATCAAATTGCCAACATCCACTGGATCATTGAAAAAGCAAGAGAGTTCAAGAAAAACATCTATTTCTGCTTTATTGACTATGCCAAAGCCTTTGACTGTGTGGATCTCAAGAAACTGTGGAAAATTCTGAAAGAGATGGGAATACCAGACCACCTGACCTGCCTCTTGAGAAATCTGTATGTAGGTCAGGAAGCATCAGTTAGAACTGGACAAGGAACAACAGACTGGTTCCAAATAAGAAAAGGAGTACCTCAAGGCTGTATATTGTCACCCTGCTTATTTAACTTATATGCAGAGTACATCATGAGAAACGCTGGGCTGGAGGAAGCACAAGCTGGAATCAAGACTGCTGGGAGAAATATCAATAACCTCAGGTATGCAGATGCCACCATCCTTATGGCAGAAAGTGAAGAACTAAAGAGCTTCTTGATGAAAGTGAAAGAGGAGAGTGAGAAAGTTGGCTTAAAGTTCAACATTCAGAAAACTAACATCGTGGCATCCGGTCCCATCACTTCATCAAATAGATTGGGAAACAGTGGAAAGAGTGGCTGACTTTATTTTGGGTGCTCCAAAATCACTGCAGATGGTGATTGTAGCCATGAAATTAAATGAGCCTTACTCCTTGGAAGGAAAGTTATGACCAACCTAGATAGCATATTAAAAAGCAGAGACATTACTTTTTGAACAAAAGTCCATCTAGTCAAGGCTATGGGTTTTCCAGATTACTGTGATTGCCACCCAGGCACAGGCAGGTCCAGAGCATGCTGTGGAGGTGATGACATCACACAAGGGAAGAATGCAGCGTAGGAAGGAAAAACAAACAAATAAAAGGAAAATTTCTTAGTGGAGAGATAGGGCACCAGGCACCCCCTTGCTGTTGTTCAGTCGCTAATCATATCCAGCTCTTTGCAATCCCATGAACTGCAGCACGCCAGGCCTCCCTGTCCCTCACAATCTCCCAGAGAGTTGGACTATAAAGAATGAAGTCAGAAGAATTGGTGTTTTTGAACTATGGTGTTGGAGAACACTCTTGAGAGTCCCTTGGACTGCAAGGACATCCAACCAGTCCATCCTAAAGGAGATCAGTCCTGGGTGTTCATTGGAAGGACTGATGTTGAAGCTGCATCTCCAATAGTTTGGCCATCTGATGAGAAAAGCTAACCCATTGGAAAAGACCTTGATGCTGGGAAAGGTTGAGAGCAGGAGGAGAAGGGGACGACAGAGGATGAGATGGTTGGATGGCATCACCGATTTGATGGACATGGGTTTGAGTGGACTCCGGGAGTTGGTGATGGACAGGGAGGCCTTCTTTGCTGTGGTTCATGGGGTCGCAATGAGTCAGACATGGCTGAGCGACTGAACTAACTGGTTCATGGAGTTCTCAAGGCAAGAATACTTAAGTGGTTTCTCATTTCCTTCTTCAATGGACCACGGTTTGTTAGAACTCTCCACATGACCCATCCTTTTGCGTGGCCCTACAGGGCATGGCTTATAGTTTCATTGAGTTAGACAAGGCTATGGTCCATGTGATCAGATTGTTAGGTTTTCTGTGATTGTGGTTTTCATTATGTCTGCTCTCTGATGGGGAAGGATAAGAGGCTTATGGAAGCTTCCTGGTGGGAGAGACTGACTGAGGGCGAAACTGGGTCTTGTTCTGATGGGCAGGGCCATGCTCAGTAAATCTTTAATCCAATTTTCTGTTGATGAGTGGGGCTATGTTCCCTCCCTGTTGTTTGACCTGAGGCCAAAGTATGGTGGACGTAATGAAGATAAAGGCATCCTCCTTCAAAACGTCCCATGCATGCACTGCTGCACTCAGTGCCCCCAGCCCTGTATCAGGCCATCACCAACCCACGCCTCTGCCAGGGACTCCTGGACACTCACAGGCAAGTCTGGGTCAGTCTCTTGCAGGGTCACTGATCCTTTCTCCTGGGTCTTGGTGTGCACAAGCTTTTGTTTGTTCCCTCCAAGAGTCTGTTTCTCCAGCCCTGTGTAAGGTCTGGCGGCTCTATGGTGGGGTTAACGGCGACCTCCTCCAAGAGGGCTTATGGCACACCCAGGTCTGCTGCACCCTGAGTGCACTCCTGCAGCAGTCCACTGCTGACCCTTGCCTCCACAGGAGACACAGTTTTGGCCTAGTCTCTTTGGAGTCTCTGGGTCCTGGTGTGCACAGGGTTGGTTTGAGCCCTCCAAGAGTCTCTGGGGGTTTGGTGTTTGATTCTAAATGCGATTTTGCCCCTCCTACCATCTTGCTGGGACTTCTCCATTGCCCTTGGACATGGGATATCTATTTTTGGTTGGATCCAACATTCTTCTGTTGGTGGTTGTTCAGCATTACATAGTATGCATTACATGGTAATGGTAGTGGTAAATACCGCAGTAATGGTATTTTAATACCATTAAAATAGTCATGGTAGTCATATGACCCAGCAATCCCACTACTGGGCGTATACCCTGAGAAAACCATAATTCAAAAAGCCACATGTACCCCAATACTCATTGCAGCACTATTTATGATAGCCAAGACTTGGAAACAACCTAGATGTCCATCAACAGCTAAGTGGATAAACAAGATGTGGTACACACACACTGGAATATTAGTCACCCATAAAAAAGAACAAACTTGAGTCAGTTCTAGTGAGGTGGATGAACCTAGAGCTTGTTATACAGAGTGAAGTAAGTCATAAAGAGGAAAACAAATATATATGAACACATATTTATGAAATCTGAAAATGGTACTGATGAAATTATTTGCAGGGCAGGGATAGAGACACAGACATAGAGAACAGACATGCGCACAGCAGGGTAAGGAGAGGATGGAACAAAAAGAGAGAATAGCATTGAAACATACATTACCGTATATAAAATAGATAGCTAGCAGGAAGTTGTATAACAGGGAGTTCAACCTTGTGCTCCGTGACCACCTAGAATGGCGGGGGGGGTGGTGAGGTAGGGGAGGGGAGGGAACTTCAAGATGGAGGGGACATATGTACACTTAAGGCTGATTCACGTTGTTGTATGGCAGGAATCAACACAACATGATAAAGCAATATCCTCCAATTAAAAATAAATGTAAAAAATAAAATAGTGATGGTAATAACTGAAATAAAAGAACATATAGAGGTGTCTGTTACTTCAGTGGAAGAATTAGAATCAACAAGGCTTGGTGGCCGACCGGTTGGGAAGCACAAGGTAAGAATGGTTTTTTGTCTATGTAACCGACAGTGTGGTGGTGCCATTAATAGGAGTGGAAACTTTATGACAGGAGAATATTTGAAGGAAAGAGGCTGTGGTGTGTTTTCAACATGTGTGTTGGGGGCAGCAATTGAGCATCTCAGTGGAAATCTTCAGGAGAAAGATGGACATAGGCTTGAGCACAGAAAGGAGGTATAAGGAGGAAGAGTTATAAGTGTTCCACAACTAGAAGACAGTTGTGGTAGGAATATGTACTTTGAGAAAGTGAGAGGAACAAGAGGAAAATGAAGAGACTTTAGGACAGAAATTTGAGAAATGCTGATGTTTCTGGGGTAAGAGTAATAAAAGATAGGGAGGAGTAGAGGAAAACTCCACATATATTTTCTCACAAAGCACAAAGGAAAGACTTTTCCATGTTAATCCCATAGTGAAGTCACAGTGCTTGTGCTTAGTTGCTGAGTCATGTCAGACTCTGTGCAACCCCTCGGACTCCAGGCTCCTCTGTCCATGGGATTCTCCAGGCAAGAATACTGGCATGGGTTGCCGTGCCCTCCTCCAGGGGATCTTCCCAATTCAGGAACTGAAACCAGGTCTCCTGCATTGCAGGTGGCTTCTTTACCATCTGACCCATCAGGGAAGTCACAGAGAAGGATGGAATTAGAAGAAAAGGCTATGGGTCACAATATTAGATATCACTGGATATCTTTGGAAAAAAAATGTTTATTGCAGGAGGAAGCCAAGGTGCATGGATTCAAGAGAGAATAGTTCTATTTCCAGTTTTTTAAGGAATCTCCATACTGTTCTCCATAGTGGCTGTACTAGTTTGCATTCCCACCAAGAGTGTAAGAGGGTTCCCTTTTCTCCACATCCTCTCTAGCAGGATGGGGAGGGGAGAGGGAGGGGGGTTCAGGATGGGGAACACATAGCTGATTCATGTCAATGTATGGCAAAAACCACTATAATATTGTAAAGTAAATAACCTCCAATTAAAATTAATTAATTAATTTTTAAAAGAAAGAGAATAGGTGGTGACAAGTAAAGGCAGCAGAGATGGAGACCTTTTGTCAAATGAACCTTTTCACCAACCTTCAGTCAGTCTGGTGGAAGTATCACTCTACAGTGGAGCATTTGCCAATCACTCAATCTAGGGTTTTGGCCATGAGCTGAAGACAATGTAATACTCGATTGGGGGAGCAGCATCAATATCCTTGAGATTTAAGGGATGACCTCGGAGGATGGACAGAGAGAGATGATACTTTGAAAACTCATACTATATTACTTCATCTTCTTCGGAACACAGGTGGACAAGTGAAGCAGAGAGCTGGGTGGGCAGGAGAACATGTGAGGCATGAGTTGCATGCAGAGTAAAAAGAGCCATTGAAAAAAACACATGAAAATATGCTCGAGTTTTCCTGGTGGCTTACCGGTAAAGAATTCACCTGCCTATGCAGGAGATGTGGGTTTAATCTCTGATCTAGGAAGATACCACATGCCACGAAGCAACTAAGCCCATGCACCACAACTACTAAGCTTGTTCTCTGGAGGCCATGTGCCACAACCACTGAAGCCTGCAGGCCCTAGAGCCTTTGCTCTGCAACAAGAGAAGCCACTGCAATGAGAAGCAAGTGCACCACCACTAGAGTGAAGTCCCCCCTCACACACACACATGTAAAATAGATAACTGATAAAAACATACTTTAGTCACACGGAACTCTATTCAGTTCTCTGTAATGGCTATATGGGAAAAGAATCTAAAGAAGAGTGAATATATGTATGTGTATAACTAATTCACTTTGTTATATGCCTGAAACTAGCACAACATTGTAAATCAACTATACTCCAATAAAAATTTAGAGAAAAGCTTGCACAACAATGAAGATCCAGCACAGCCAAAAATATTAAAAAATCAAATTATTAAATAAATACTCTTCTAAAAAATGCTTAGCATCACTAATTGTTAAAGAAATGCATATCAAAACTACAATGAGGTATCACCTCACACCAGTGAGAAAGGCCATCATCAAACAATCCATCATCAATCTACAAATAATAAATGCTAGTGAGAGTGTGGTGGAGAAGGAAATGGCAACCCTCTCCAGTATTCTTGCCTGGAGAATCTCAGGGATGGAGGAGCCTGGTGGGCTGCCGTCTGTGGGGTCGCATAGAGTCGGACATGACTGAAGTGACTTAGCAGCAGCAGCAGCAGCAGTGAGAGTGTGGAGGAAAGGGAACCCTCCTTCATTGTTGGTGGGAATGTAAATTGGTACAGCCACCATGGAGAACAGTATGAAGGTTCCTTAAAAGACTAAAAATAGACCTACCATATGACCCTGTAATCACACTCCTGGGCATATATTTGGAGAAAAACATGATCCAAAAAGATACATGCACACCAACGTTCACTGAAGCACAGTTCACAATAGCCAGGACATGAAAACAACCTAAATGTCCATTGACAGGGGAATGGATAAAGAAGATGTAGTACATATACACCGGCCAACCCAGTACAATGGAATATTATTTGGCCATAAAAAAGAATGAGGTAATGCCATATGCAGAAACATGGATGGGCCTAGAGATTGTCATATGTGATATCAAATATATGTAGAATCTAAAGAAGGATGCAAATGAATTTATCTACAAAACAGAAATAGAATTACAGATGTAGAAAACAAACACAGTTACTAGGGTGTAAGGGGGGGATAAATTGGAATATTGGGATTGACATATAAACACTACTTGGCCATTTTTATTCAACATTTTATTGGAGGTTCTAGCCAGGGCAGTTAGGCAAGAAAATGAAATAAAATGTATGCATATGGGAAAGGAAGCAGCTAAACAACCTCTATTCATAGATAACATGGTTTTGCATATAAAAAAAATCTTAAAAGATTTCACTAAAAATACTATTCAAGCTAATGAAGGAGCTCAAAGTTTGTAAGAAACATGATTAGTATACAAAACCTATTGCATTTCTATATAGTGTCTATGAACAATATAAAATGAAATTAAGAAAACAATTCCATTTACAGTAGTGTCAAAGAAATAAAATATTTGCATCCAATATGACAAAGGAAGTAAAAGACATGTGTGCTGAAAACTATAAAACATTGTTAAAGGAAATTAAATAAGATCTAAATAAATGGAAAGATGTGCATGTTCATGGATTGAATGTTAAGATGGCAATACGTCCCAAACTAATCTACAGATTAAACAAAGTCCCCCATGAAAACCCTAGCTGAAAATTCAATGGACCAAAATTGGCAAAGCAATCTCAAAAAAGAACAAAGTTGGAGGACTCACGCTTGCTGATTCCAAAAACTTACTATATACCTCCAGTAATCAAAACAGTAATCAAATGAATTTATTTGAATCAGTTCTAATGAGATGGATGAAACTGGAGTCCATTATACAGAGTGAAGTAAGCCAGAAAGATAAAGACCAATACAGTATACTAATGCGTATATATGGAATTTAGAAAGATGGTAACGATAACCCTATATGCAAAACAGAAAAAGAAACACAGATGTACAGAACAGACTTTTGGACTCTGTGGGAGAAGGCAAGGGTGGGATGTTTAGAGAGAACAGCATCGAAACATGTATATTATCAAGGGTGAAACAGATCACCAGCCCAGGTTGGATGCATGAGACAAGTGCTCAGGGCTGGTGCACTGGGAAGACCCAGAGGGATCCGGTGGAGAGGGAGGTGGGAGGGGGGATCGGGATGGGGAATACATGTAAATCCATGGCTGATTCATGTCAATGTATGGCAAAAACCACTACAATACTGTAAAGTAATTAGCTTCCAACTAATAAAAATAAATGGAAAAAAAGTAATCAAAGAATATCATCAAGAGAGTGAAAAGACAACCCACAGAATGGCAGAAAATATATGCAAATCATATATCATATAACTTGTATCCAGAAAATATAACGAACCCATGACTCAACAAAATGAAAAATAACCCAATTAAAAATAGGCAGATGATTTGGATAGACATTTCTCCAAAGAAGATATACAAATAGCCAATAAAGACATAAAAAGATGTTCGACATCATTAGTAATGATAGAAATGCAACTCAAAGCCACAGTTAAGATACCACTTCACTTCCTCTAGGCTGGCTATAAATTCCAGAAATGGACAATACAAGTGTCAATAAGGATGTGAAGAAATTGAAACAATCAAACATTGCTGGTGGAAATGTAAAATTTTGCAGCTGCTGCAGGAAAAACTTGACAGCTCCTCAACAAGTTAAGTATATAATTACCATTGTTATTTTTGCTGTTCAGTTGCTAAATCATGTCTGACTCTTTGGAACCCTATGGAAGCACACCAGGCTGCCCTGTCCTTCACCATCTTCCTGAGTTTGCTCAACTTCATGTCCACTGAGTCTGTGATGCCATCTAACCATCTAATCCTCTGTTGCCCTCTTCTCCTCTGGCCTTCAATCTTTCCCACCATCAGGGTCTTTTTCAATGAGTTGGCTCTTTGTATCAGATAGCCAAAGTATTGGGGCTTTAGCATCAGTCATTTCAATGAATATTCAGAGTTGATTTCCTTTAGGATTCACTGATTTGCTCTCATTGCTGCCCAAGGGACTCTCAAGAGTCTTCTCTAACACCACAGTTCAAAAGCATCAGTTCTTCGGCACTCAGCCTTCTTTATGGTCCAACTCTCACATCTGTACATGACTACTGGAAAAAACATAGCCTTAATTATACGGAGTTTGTTGGCAAAGTGATGGCCCTACTTTTTAATAATTATCATATGACCCAGAAATTCCACTCCCAGGTATATATCTGAAAGAACTGAAAACAGGTATTCAAAAAATGGTTGTACATTAATGTTGATAGCAGCATTATTCACAATAGCCAAAAAGTAGAAACAACCCAAATGTTCAACAACTGATGAATGTGTGAATAAAAAGCGGTGTATTCATATGATGGAATATTATTCATCTATAAAAGGAATGGATTTTTAGGATGTAATATGGATGAATCTTGAAAATATTATGCTAGTGAAGAAAGCCACCCACAAAAGACCACATATTGCATGGTTTCATTCACAAGAAAGATCCAGAATAGATAAATCTATATGTAAAGAAGATTACACAGTTGTTGCCAAGGTTCTGAGAGGGGAATAGAGAGTAACTGCTTAGTGGGCATGGGGTGTCCTTTTGAGGTGATGAAAATATTCTGAAATTAGATCATGGTGATGGTTGCACACTTTGTGAATATACTAAAACTACTGAATTGTATTCTTTCAAAGGGTGAATTTTATAATATATGAATTAGATTGCAGTAAAAATAAAAGCAAATAACATAAATAATATCTGAATTCAAAAGAGAATCAGAGGTAATCCAAAAACTCTGTGTGAACACACACACACACACACACACACACACACACATTTGGTTTAAAAATGGATATGTAGTAAAAAAAAAAATGGTAGAATGACTATGTTAGATAAATGGTCTGAGAGAGGTCTCTGGGTCTGAGGAAAGACAAGTTCCTGTTAGGACAAACCAGTAAAGGGAACAGGAGAGTAAAATATTGGTGATGGAAAGGGAATTAGCACTATGGAGAAGGAATCTGACAAAGACCAGAAAACTACGAGCTACACTACTAGAAAGACTCCTTTATGGAAAGTGAGGGACAGCAGGTGGGGATGTGGGTTTAAAGAGGCACTCTGGGGTAGGTGGGCAGATTAGGTTCATGGAAAACAGAGATGGGGTGTTGACAAGGAGGCGCATAATTGAAGCTAAGAGAAAGTAGTAAGTAGAGTAAGTAGATTAAGAACGTGGGGCAGGAGGCAAGGGAGGAAAAGGTAGCATGCCCCCTCCCCCCACCCAGAGGCGAGTAGAAGACCATAATTACTGCTCTGAAAGCTGAAAGAATGGTGTGATAGATCAGAGGCAGATAAATTAGCCCAAGGAAAACTGCACAGAAAGTGACACAGTGCAGAGAAGGGTAGCTTCTGAATTGCGCATCGGTTCAGAATTCCTTGTAGCTGTCTCTGGGCTTGCTATATCTTCTTCACGGTATGAGAAAAAAAAAATAAAACTGTGATTAAATGTTCAAGAATTTGAGAAGTTCAGTCATGACAGAGGTAGGAAAGATCCTACTAGTCTGAAAAATCTAGTTTAAAGCAATTCCCTCATCAGCTACAATAAGAGTTTGCTCAGTCGACACCCTTGGCTATGGGCGCTTCTACTTCAAAAACACATTTTCTTTTGATGTTGTCTCATTTGTTTACTTTTGCTTTCATTTTTCTTGCCTGAGGAAGTATATCTAGAAAGATATTTCTAAGACCAGTATCACTGTTCTGTCTTCTCTTACAGAGTTGGATCTGGAGAGTGTATGTGGCAGGAGAGTGAAATCTTTGAGGAAAATGCTAGGAGATTAATTTTTCTTTCTGTTCTACTTTCTACTCTGAAAGTTTTTAAATCCTCATTTAGTACATCTGTGTTTCAGCTGATAGCTGTGCCAGTTTTCATGTAATCTTTATTGGCTCAACTTGAGAATGGGGAAATTGCTTTTAAAAAAGAAAAAGCAAAAAAGGTCTAAAAAAAGACCAAGGTCAAAGAGCGAGTGTACCATCTATGTTTTCTTCTAGGAGATTTATGGTTTCAGGTCTCATATTTAAGTCTCTAATCCATTTTGTATTGATTTTTGTGTATAGTATGTGATAGTGATCTAGTTTCTTTCTTTCTTTTCCTTCTTTTCCCTGCATGTGGCTGTCCAGTTTTCCCAGCACTATTTACTGAAGAGACTTTGCTTTCTCCATTCTATGTTCTTGCTCCTTTGTTGTAAATTAATTGTCTGTATGTGCATTGGTTCATTTCTGTGTTTTCAGTTCTGTTCCATGGATCTAGGTATCTGTTTCTCTGCCAATACCATGCTATTTAGGTTACTATGGTTTTGTAATATAGTTTGTAATCAGGGAGTGTGATAAAAAGACATTTTTACAAAGAAGACCTACAGACAACCAACAGGCACATGAAAAGATCCTCAACACCACTAATTATTAAGGAAATGCAAGTCAAACCCACAATAACAAGTCAACTCACACCTGTTAGAATGGCTATTATCAAAAAGGCAAGAAATAACAGATGTTGATGAAGACATAGAGAAAAGGGAACCTTCATACACTGCTGGTGAGAATGTAAATTGGTGCAGCCACTATGGAAGACAGTGTGGTGATTCCTCAAGAAATTAAGAATAGAACGACCATATACCCTAGCTATGCCACTTCTGGTATTTATTCAAAGAATATGAAAACACTAATCCAAGAAGATATATACCTGTATGTTCAACTGCAGCATTATTTACAACAGCCAAGACATGGAAACACCCTAAGTGCCCATCAGGGGATGAATAGCTAAAGAAGATATGGCATATAGATACAATGGAATACTACTCAGCCATAAAAAGAAATCTTGCCATTTGGGACAATGTGGGTTGAACCTAGAGGGTATCATGCTAAGTGAAATTAGCCAGATGGAGGAAGATAAATATCATATGATTTCACTCATATGTGGAATAAAAAACAGTAATCAAAATAAATAAACAAAGCAAACCACACAAAAACATAGCTACAGGGAACAGAGTAGTGGTTACCAGAGGGGAAGGGGTAGCGGGGTGGGGGAGGGCAAAATAGGTAAAGAGGATTAATTATATGGTGACATATGGAAATAAAATTGTTAGTGGTGAGCACGCCAGCATTAGAAATATAACATTGCACACATGAGACATATAATATTATAGACCGGTTACCTCAATAAAAAAATAAATCATAAAATATTTCTTTCTACCTAAAAGTCATTTTAAGATAACATAGTCCATAAAGGAGATTGCCTTTTAGATAGAAGCTTCAGAAACAGAGATTTTTGTAATTAGAAATATAGGTATAATGCGACTAAATATATGCAAAATAGGGACAAAGGTACTGATTACTTTGATGTAGTAGGAGTAGGTTATTCTATCTTGATGCAAATTTGATATATTTTGCACTGTTCCTGGTTCTTCCTTCTGCCTGGAATATTCTTTCTCTAGGTCTTTGGATGGCTAACTTGCATCTTTATTTCAGGTCTTTGTTCTAGTGTCAATTGTTCAGCATCATCTACCCCAATCATCCTATTCTATAGAGCAATCCACCCAATCCACCATGTGCTACCGATCCCCTTCACTCTGCTCTCCCTTCTTGTTAAATATCCCGTAGTATTTATAACCTTCTAACATACTATATAATTTAGTCATGTGTATGCATGCTCTTTATTGTCTGTCTTTCCCTGCTGGAATACAAGCTCCGAGGGAGCAGAAATCTCTTGTCATTTTTTTCAGTGATGTATTTCCAGCATCTAAAGTAGGGCGTGACACACAGCAGGCACTCAATAAATATTTGTTGAAAAAATTAATGTATCACACATTACATAGCTGGTTTCATGTACTTTTGACAGTTTCCTGATTCTTACATGCATCAGATCATTTTCCCCATCACTTGGGAGATCAAAATGTTGAAATTCCACTTCTTTTGTCCTCAACAATCGTCTCCAATCTACATCTGTAACTTCAAGCTCTTTATTTGCAAACAGACATATCTGATTCTAGGTAGTGTGTTGAGGAACACATACAGATTAAATATCAAAGAAATCAAACTCTTTGTTCCTGTTTGGGAAAATACAGGCAAAGCTGAATAAGACCAGAGGATGAGGAATGATAGCACAGTCACAGATGTTTGAAGAAGGTAATATGGAGTTTTCGTTCCCATCTTTGACTAAAGGTACATTGACTGTTGGGCTGGAAGGCTTCTACATAATGAGTGACAAGTTACATGAAGTATCCCATGCAATTCTCCTAGAAGTGTCCTCAAGGAAAGTGATTCCTATAAATCTCTTATTGCTGTGGTTAGCAGAACGAACCTTATTCTGAATAACATAAAATCTTCCTGTTAAAGAAAGTATAGAGGATATTTTCTATTGTTTCTTGGAATGAAAGAGCCACAAGGAAGAGGCGATTTGGACACTGAAATGTTAGAATTTGGGGAACGGTTCCACTGACTTGGAAGAACAACAGATTTTAACTTGGGAGGCAACTTAATGTAGCGGGAAAGACATGGGCCTTGGGGTCTGATGAGGCATTAACTTCTGGCTCTGCCACATGTTTTTACCTTGAACACAGTTTGAGGAGGAAAAAGGAAGTGCATGCTCAGGTGCTCAGTCGTGTCCGACTCTGCGACCCCGTGGACTCCAGCCCTCCAGGCTCCTCTGTCCGTGGAATTTTGCAGTCAAGAATACTGAAATGGGTTGCCATTTCCTACTCCAGGGGATCTTCTTGATCCAGGGATTGAACTGTTGTCTTTTGCATCTCCTGCATTGGCAGGTGAATTTTTTACCACTGTGCCAGCAGTGAAAAGGAAGAGTGCCTCTTAATAACTTAGAACACAGTTTCACGGCCTATAACAATGGAGGTGGCCTGAGATGATTTCTTGTTTATGATAGACAGAAAAAGAAAGAGGCCTGTGCTAGGTGAGGGCAATGATCTATATCAAAGCAAGATATTTATAACAAATCTGGTGGTTCTAGCAATGCTTCAGAGATCATAAACCAGCTCCATTACTGCCTGATAAAATCAGGCGATGATGTCAGTGGGAAGGTGTAAAAGATCTTATATCTAAGTGTAAACAAAGACTTCTAAAAGCCTCTGAGCCTTTCCAGGAGGCCTTGCCCACCATCTGGATGAATTGATTAGATGCTGCGTGAATTTTAAAATATTAAATTCTTTAACCAAAACTAATCTTACAAAAGTGTTGGCAGTAAATGGTGTATATCACTCTTGAATTTCTATTGCTTGCTTTTTATTTTCCATGCTTATAAGTAGCAGAAAATCATCTCTGCTTGCCTTTGAGAAACACAGTGGGGTGATCACTCTTAATTGAAAATACTCAATGATAGAGCTTCATGAAGAAGCTGGTATTGAATTCCAGCCAAACTTCTATGATTCTATTCACAAAACTGTCAAATAAAAATCAAGGTATACTGTATGACAGAGGATTTGTGAGTTGCTTCTAAGTGAGAGAACATTTGAGAGACTAACTTGTATGTGGAAATGTTTGAGTTCCAGGAGTTGGTGATGGACAGGGAGACCTGGCATGCTGCAGTCCGTGGGGTCACAGAGTTGGACATGACTGAGCGACTGAATTAAACTTGTACGTGGAAATGTTTGAACTTAGGGACCATTTCCATGGTATGTGGCCACATAGAACAGAAACTTTAAATCCAAAGTCAGTTTTCTATAGTAGGAGACAGTAAGGGTACATGGACAGAGCCAAGCTTTCGACTCATTGAGGCCTGGGTCTGAATCGCGGCACCACCACTTAATAACTGAGTAAATCTGTACTTTAATTCCTTCACCTTTCAACACTGACATATTGGTATGTTCTTTCCAGGTTTATTTTGGGGGCTCAATGACTTGGTGTTTTTAAAAGGCCTGGCCTATATAATAGGTGCTCCACAAATAATAGTTCATTTATTCACTCAACAAACATTTATAGAACACTTTGTATAGCATTCATCGTGCTAGGTGCTGGGACTACCAAGAGAAATGGAATAGAACGTTCACAGGTTCATAGAGGTTCAGTAGGTGAAAGTGTTAGTCACTCAGCTGTGTTAGACTCTGCGACCCCATGAACTGTAGCCAACCAGGCTCCTCTGTCCATGGAACTCCAGGCAAGAATATTGGAGTGTGTAGCTATTCCTTTCTCCAGGGGATCTTCCCAACCCAGGGATTGAACCCAGGTCTCCTGCATTGCAGGCAGATTCTTTACCACCTGAGCCATCAAGGAAGCCCAAAGGAAGTCACAATTAAGACCTAAAGACCCAGAAACCTAAAAAAAACAAAACAAAAAAAACCCAGAAACCTATAAGATATTGTATGGAAAATCTGACACTATAAAGCTATGCAAAGGCTATCATGAAGAAACAGAAGGAGGGGTTAAGGAAGGCTTTCTGAAGTAGGTGATGAACCTTAATCATTAATTGGGAGCTTTTTAAGGTGGAGGGGAGTAGAGGGGCATTCCACAGAATAGAAGCAATCTGAGCAAAGGCCAGAGGTGAGAAAGGTGAGGAACATCATGTGTGCAAGACACTATGATCATTTGGGTCTTGAGTATGAGAGAAGCATAATATATGAGGGCAAGTTGCTGGAGGTGAGAATGGAGATGTAAGCAGGAACAGTATTGCAGGTCCCTCCTCTTTTCCTCTTCCCCTCCTTTCCTTCTTGGAAAATCCAGAACATGTAGTTACTGTAGTGAGAGACAGAGGAACAGGTTCCTAGTCCTTTCTAGGCTATTTGTATGGTATATCTGGAAACAAAAGGGCCATTTTGAAACCATGTACCTTCACTGCCACTTGGTAACCAGAATGTATGGAAGAGAAAACAATTCTCTAAAGCTCTTGGGTAGGGCAAGAAGACTTAGTACATAGTTGTGAAGTTAGATTCTCCTTGCAGTAGAGCTTAGGTAGTTAATAGGGTAGGCTCTAAATAAAACAGAATGAAATAATGTCATTTGCAGCAACATGGGTGGATACCTAAAGAGTATCATACTGGGTGAAGTAAGTCAGACAGAGAAAGACAAATATCATGTAAGATCACTTATATGTGAAAATTAAAATATATGCCACAAATGAACTTATATAAGAAATAGAAAGACTCACAGAAAACATATTTATGGTTACCAAAGAAGAAAGGTGGTGAGGGAGGGATAAATTAGGAGTTTGGGATTAGCAGATATAAACTACTATATACAAAGTAGATAAACAAGGTCCTACTGTATAGCACAGGTAACAGTATTCAATATCCTGTAATAAGCCATAATGGAAAGGAATATGAAAAAGAATATAAATATATATAGGCTTCCCTGGTGGCTCAGATGGTAGAGAACCTGCCTGCAATACAGGAGACCTGGGTTCGATGCCTGGGTTGGGAAGATTCCCTGGAGGAGGGCATGGCAACCCATTTCAGTATTCTTGCCTGGAGAATCCCCATGGACAGAGGAGCCTGGTGGGCTACAGACCATAGGGTCACAAAGACACTATGCTTAGTCACTCAGTCGTGTCATCTCTCCATATATATATGGAGAGAGAGACTGAATCACTTTGCTATACATCAGAAACTGACGCAACGTTTAAAACCAACTCGACTTCAATTTTTATTTTATGTATTTATTTTTTGGGTCTCATGGTGCAGCATGCAGGATCTCAGTTCCCTAACCAGGGATAGAACCCACACCCCCTGCAGTGGAAGCCCAGATACTTAACAACTGGACTGTCAGGGAAGTCCCTATAGTTCAATTTTTTTTAAAAAGTTTCAGGAGTTTGACATCTAGATTCAGACAGACCTGGGTTTGGAATTCTACTTATTTACACTTATTATTTACTTATTTACACTTATACACGTATAATAAGTAAATATTTACTTATTTATAATACCACTTCATGGCAAATAGATGGGGAAAAGTGAAAACAGTGGCAACTTTTATTTTCTTGGGCTCCAAAATCACTGCGGACGGTGACTGTATTCATGAAATTAAAAGATGCTTGCTCCACACATATATATGGAATTTAGAAAGATGGTAACGATAACCCTATATGCAAAACAGAAAAAGAGACACAGAAGTACAGAACAGACTTTTGAACTCTGTGGGAGAAGGTGAGGGTGGGATGTTTCGAAAGAACAGCATGTATATTATCTATGGTGAAACAGATCACCAGCCCAGGTGGGATGCATGAGACAAGTGCTCGGGCCTGGTGCACTGGGAAGACCCAGAGGAGTCAGGTGGAGAGGGAGGTGGGAGGGGGGATCGGGATGGGGAATATGTGTAACTCTATGGCTGATTCATATCAATGTGTGACAAAACCCACTGAAATGTTGTGAAGTAATTAGCCTCCAACTAATAAAAAAAATTAAAAAAAAAAAAAGAAACAAACAAACAAAAAAAGATGCTTGCTCCTTGGAAGAAAAGCTATGTCAAACAGCATACCAAAAAAAAAAAAAAGACATCACTTTGCCGACAAAGGTCTGTATAGTCAAAATTATGGTTTTTCCTGTAGTCATGTATGGATACGAGAGTTGGACCAGAAAGAAGGTTGAGCACTGAAGAACTGATGCTTTTGAACTGTAGTACTGGAGAAGACTCTTGAGAGTCCCTTGGAGAGTAAGGAGATCAATTCTAGTCAATCCTAAAGGAAATGAACCCTGAATACTCACTGGAAGGACTGATGATGAAGCTGAAGCCCCAATAGTTTGACCACCTGATTCAAAGAGCCGACTCATTGGAAAAGACCCTGATGCTGGGAAAGATTGAGGGCAGGAGGAGAAGGGGACGACAGAGGATGAGATGGTTGGATCACCGACTCAATGGACATGAGTTTGAGCAAACTCCAGGAGATAGTGAAAGACAGGGAAGCCTGTCATGCTGCAGTCCATAGGGTCGCAAACAATCAGACACGACTTAGCAACTGAACAACAAAAAATATTTACTTATTACAAGTAAATATTATAATATATGTAATATATATTATAATATAAGTATTTGCTAAATAAGCGTTACCTTGAGTTACTTAACCCTCTGGGCCTTAGTTTCCCCAGCTGTAAAATGAGTTTAATGAAATGATGCATGTAAAGCACTTAGCACACTGCCAGGCTATACAAAGGCACTACGAAAATGTGATATCGCTATTGTCTGAGTACCGTCCACCAAAGGGATTAATCTACAGTCCCTTTAAATTCAATTAAACTTAGAAAAGCATGTCAAAATTAATGAGCTGCAAAGTTGGCCCTATTTTCCCAAACTCTCCTTACCACTATTGCTTGGACTTCATTCCATTTGAGCCTGTCTTGACTACACCTTAGGAGGGCCCCCCAAGCTCTGATATTGTCACACCTGTGGTCATAACAACTAGGAACATAGCAGACCACTTACCTGTCAAATTGGAAAAGCTATTTTTCTTCCTTCTTCTCTAGGCAAATTCATTTTAAGGAAGGAACATCCAGGGAACTGTCAAAATTAGTTCATGCATTATCACTCTATAATTGTCTTCTTTCATAAACATAGTATTTGCATAAGATATTAAAATGTACAGATGTGACTAATCATCTAATTAGGAAGCAAATAGAAGGATTCATGTTTTTTTGTGAGCTTATTTTGAGTTTTAAATACAACTTCACATATGGTAACAAGAAAAAAAATTAGGCTCAAACCTATGCATCGTATTCATTTACAGTCCCTTTAAATTCAATTAAACTTAGAAAAGCATGTTAAAATTAAACATTTTAGTTATGAACTTAAAAAAAAAGAAAAGCATGTTAAAAATCTGTGGCTGACTATAAAGGACAGTGTGGAGATTCCTTAAAAAACTGGAAATAGAACTGTCATATGACCCAGCAATCCCACTGCTGGGCATACACACTGAGGAAACCAGAATTGAAAGAGACACATGTACCCCAATGTTCATCACAGCACTGTTTACAATAGCCAGGACATGGAAGCAACCTAGATGTCCATCAGCAGATGAATGGATAAGAAAGCAGTGGTACATATACACAATGGAATATTACTCAGCCATTAAAAAGGATACATTTGAATCAGTTCTAATGAGGTGGATGAAACTGGAGCCTATTATAAAGAGTGAATGAAGTAAGTCAGACAGAAAAACACCAATACAGTATACTAATTCATATATATGGAATTTAGAAAGATGGTAATGATAACCCTATATGCGAGACAGCAAAAGAGACACAGATGTATAGAACAGTCTTTTGGACTGTTTGGGAGAAGGTGAGGGTGGGATGACTTGAGAGAATATCCTTGAAACATGTATATTATCATATGTGAAACAGATCGCCAGTCCAGGTTTGATGCATGAGACAGGGTGCTTGAGGCTGGTGCACTGGGATGACCCTGAGGGATGTGATGGGGAGGGAGGTGGGAGGGGGGTTCAGGATGGGGAACACATGTACACCCATGGCTGATTCATGACAATGTATGGCAAAACCACTACAATATTGTAAAGTAATTAGCCTCCAATTAAAATAAATTAAAAAAAATCTGTGGCTGATACAACATGGATGAACCTTGAAGATATTATGCCAAGTGAAAGAAACCAGATGTAAGAGGTCACATATTGTATGATTCCATTTATCTGAAATATTCACAATAGGTAAATCTACAGGAACAGGAAGTAAATTAACAGTTGCCAGGGCCTGAGGAGAGAGAAGACAGGGAAGATACTGCTTAATAGATGTGGGGTTACTTTTTGGAATAATAAAAATGTTCTAAAGTTAGGTAGTGGTGATGATTACAACAAGAATGACTGAACTGTACACTTGCAGTGGGTGAACTGTATTCTATGTACATAGAATTAACCATATTTCATACAGCTGTTAAAACATCCCATTGTTACATCCCATGTTCATAATTGACTCTCTTGGGATTCAGAATGTTTATTTTGCTCCTGAACAACTCCCTTCTCTACCACTGCTGCTTATCATGTATGGTTAATAGAACTAATCAAGTCAATGGAAGCAGAAAGGCTAATCGTTATTAAATAACATATTTGTAAGTGATAAAAGTAATCCCTTTGCCTGATGTTTAAAGGACTCTAAGTTCCTTACTATTGATCCCTAGCTAGTTTAGTTAATTTCCTACATATTCCTGAGTGCTAGCTCACTCCATGCGCCCTTCTGCTGAGTTGATAATTAAGCTTAGGTCTGTTGCCACAGCCTCCCACTACTCTGCAATTGACCATTAATGTCACTTTTCCTCCATTGAGCAGCTGAGGTATTTCAAATGGTTGCTAATAAAAACTAACCATTCCCTAAATGGTATAAATAAAATAGACAAACTTTAACATTAAATGAGAAGCTAGGAGCCTAAATTATCTGTTCCAGGCACGCACTCATCATTCCAAGTTGGGGTTAAAAAATAAGCAGAATTTTTCTCACAAAGCTAGATTTCTGAAAGGTATACCAGATCAGAGTAGGAGTGAGAACATATGAATTTCATAAAATGAAATGAGAAAGGTTCCTTTGTGGCTCCTTCAAATGTCAAAGTAAACAAGGTCATAGTCACCAAAAACTTTCTGCTCCCCTTTTTTGAAAAGAATATATTTTGGTGTTAGGTAGGAGATGACTTAACAGTGCCTAAATAATTTCTTAGCTGATAGATTATAAAAAGTAACTTACTACAGGAAGGGGAAGAAGCAAAATCTAACATCTGAAAAACCAGGCAGCCAGCCTAAAGATGACCCATGGGACTTCCCTGGTGGTCTAGTGGGCTAAGATTTTGCCTTCCAATGCAGGGGGTGCAGGTTCGCTCCCTGGTAAGGGAGCTAAGATCCCACATGCCTCACAGCCAAAAAAACAAAACAGAAAATAGAAGCAATAGTGTAACTAATTCAATAAAGACTTCAAAAAATAATAAAAAAATTTTTAAACAGAAAGATGACTCATTTTGACTCTTGGAGCTGTCTAATGTCCATGCCTTGTGTTCTGCATTAGATGATTAAAGAGTAAAATTCTAACCTTAATTAAGTCCTTTTATAGGAGGGGAAGTAGATTATAAATTACTCCATACATTAGCCTGAATGGAATTGCTGCCTAAAACCTCATCATCTCCAGGGAGAATCCAATGAAATGAGTTTAAGAAAGGGTTTTTCACCATCACTGGATTCGAACATAAAGATCTGTTTTTTGGCAGAGGAAAGAGCAGCTCCTTCTTGTACCCTGTGAGTCAGGACTTGTCACCCTAACTCTGCTCTGCTACGTTCGTGTGCTAACCCAGGCCAGCATCCCAGGGCTGAGACCAAACAATTTGTAACTCATACCTGACAGAATCGTCAGGATCTAGGTAGAAAGTCACATAGGCCCAAATAATTTGAGGACTACAGTGCCTTCCAGGGACTTTCAAAATCAGATCTTTTAAAAGATGCTTTGAACAAGGAGATAAGAGAAGGGTCAAGCAAGGGATCTTCATAAGCAAGTAATTCTCTGGTGGGTGGGAGACCAAGGGCCTTATCTGAAGAACCCAGAGGATCAACAAGGGTCAACTAGAGAGATGGCTTCTATCTGCCTTTTGTGATTGGGACTGTCTCTCCTGCTGGACTGGGCTCCTTAACAAAATCTATTCCTCTTTGGTTGACCATTGACTTCCTCAATATGAAGCACATGGTATGTGCTCTTGGGGGTCTTCTGACCCTTAACAAGTGTGCAGAAAAGAAGCTTGAGAAGGGCTGAGAGGCAGTGTACCTGAGCTGGAAGCACCCTTGAGTAGGGGGAGTCGAGGAGGGATTCCAACAATGGTACTAAAGGTTGTCCCCAGCCCTGATTGCACACCTAAAATCACCAGAGGAGCTTTAAAAAATGCAGATACTAGGGCCTCAGCCCTAGAAAATCTCATTTAATCAGTCCAGGATGGGCGGGCCATGGGTGTTTTATCTACTAGTCCTCCAGGTGATTCTCGTGCATGGCCAGGGTGGAGAACCACTTCCTGACAGCAATATTTGAAGAATTCAGTCCACTGGTGATTGTGGGTCACATACATTAGTCTGTCAGAGAATCATCCTTTTGTTTACTGTATGGCATTCCTGGTCCCACCACAAGAGATCTTGAATCAGTGGGTTTGGCAAGATGCTGGGGCCAAGAATTTACATTTGTAGCAAGCACGGAATTCTGATGCAGTGGGTCCAAAGACCACATCTTCAGAAGTACCCTTTGTCCCCCAAAGGCATCTGGGTTAACTTCGAGAGAAAACAACAAGTAAATGGCATGGGGTTAGTTCTTACAATGAAGTGGAACTATTTCTGTCCTCCAGCCATCAAACACAGCAGTGTTCATTCCTCTGGTGTGTGGTTCCAAGGTGCCAAATTTTTACCTGCCTGAGCCTTGCTTAACTCCAGACCAATTTGAAATGCAGGCTGAAAACAACCACTGTTCTTCTCTGATGCCATTGGTCCAGTTAAGACAATCATCTCACACATTTTTGATCCAATGGGCATTGCAATCAACACAACTGTTTCCTTTTAACCCAGCAGCTTTGCAAAGAAATCTGAGAGTATATAGTATTCTCATTTTGAAAGATGGAGAGATTGGGGCAGAAACTGACCCTAAGGCAGGAAGATATTAGATTGGGAAAAATCAAAACCCTGATTTGATTTGTGTCAAAAGCACTTTCACATCTTTGGCCTAGTTTTGCCTTACTAATCCCCTTATGAAGCCAGGCAGGGGCAGGTGTCATTCTCAGATCTGACCTTTTCTATGGGAAAGGCAAACAAACAGCAATGGATGGGATCTGAAGGCCCCACTCCTTCATCCACATTCATAGCTTGAGCAACCATTCCTTTGGGCTAAGTTTTCTCCTCTCCATGGGTTTCTTTCTTGTCTTTTCTTTTTCATGTTCAGACACTCTAGTAACGTGTTACATGACTGGATATTTTTAGAAGGTGACCTCTTCTTTGCTAGAGGAGAGAACAGTCAGGGAGAGAGCATTAGGGACCAAATAAAAAGGGAGTGTTACTTAAAGGGGCAAAAGCCAGTCCAAAAAAAAGTGACAATGGAAGAACAATGTTCTAGATCAGCTTCTCTCTTTTCCCATGCTACCTGGAACAAGTCTTGGTCCCCAAGTGCAGGTGAGATGCTTCAGAGACTTCACCATGTTTCTTAGGACTGTATCAGGGACATATTCCTTATTAATAGCAAAGATATCAAAATTTGAGGCAATAAATTACATTAGAAGTAAGAAACTATTGACCTACCATCTGCCCTTTTATTTTTTATTTTTTCATTTATTTTTATCATCTGCCCTTTTAAAAATGTTGGCCTTTGAGGAATCTAAATCAGCCTGAGTTGTCCTGAATTATACTCTAAACACAGAAAAGAGGTGCTCTTATTTTCATCTTTGGAAAATGAAAGCTATTCTTTTTAACTTCCCCCAACCCTTTGGTAATTTGAAGATTAATTTTTGCTTTCTAGACTTCCTTCTTCTTATCACTGAGGCTTACATATCCTTTAAAAGAGAGAGAGGATGGTCAGGGTCTTAGTTCCCTGACCAGGGATCGAACCCACGCCCCTTGCAACTTAAGCAGTCCACACTTCCATTGCACTAAGATCCCACATGCTGAGTGGCATGGCCAAAATATAAATAAATAAAAATAAATTTATATAAGTATCTTTATAAAAATTTAATATGCTTACCAATCACCTGGGGATATCGTACAAAGGCAGATCCAGATTCAGTAGGTCTGGGATGGAGCCTGATGTTCTGCGTTTCCAACAAGCTCCCAGGTCATGTTTATGCTGCTGGTCTATGGACCATACTATGGGTATCAAGTGTATAGAAGACCACACCAACTCTGAAATTCTACGATCCTTATGTGTAATTACCACTCTCTTCTCACCCCTGTCTCTCCCCACTGTGGGTCAGGATTGGCCACAGATATCAGCCTTCAGTGACTCTGCTGGTTTGGGCAGGTGGGTAAAATGGGGAACTAAAGATCATTGGGCTTCCCTGGTGGTTCAACGGTAAAGAATCTCCCTGCAATGCAGGAGCTGAAGGAGACACGGGTTCAATCCCTAGGTAGGGAAGATCTCCTAGAGAAGGACATGGAAATCCACTCCAGTATTCTTGTCTGGAGAATCCCATGGACAGAGGAGCATGGTGGGCCATAGTCCATGGGGTCACAAAGAGTCAGATACGACTGAAGTGACTTAGTACGCACGCACTCAGGAAGACCACTGCCACATCTGGCCCCACATGCCAAGTCCAATTGCTTGTGTGCTGTATATAAAATGTGTGTTAGTAGTCCTGACTCTTGGTTCTATGATCCTACCAGCTCTTGGCTTTGGGAGCACTCATTGCCACCTCAAATTACTGGGCAGTGGGGGCAGTGACATCTTTCCTAGGAGTCCATGGAATCATTGAGTGGGGTATTACCTTTTCATCAGAGAGACAGGCCTTTAAAGGCAGAAGAAGAAACACTATTGGGAGGAAAGGGTATAAATCCACGTGGGAAATTTTCCCAAGACTTCTGGCACTAAAGTATCGATCTTTATGATTTCATGAATAACTGTCTTCAGTCTTAGACAGTAAGCTGTCCTTGTTCAACACTATATGCCCAGGGCCTACCCCAGCCCATAACACAGAGAAGATTTTCAGTAGATAATTTGTTGGATGTATGTTTAAATGAATGAGTGAATGAATGAAGCAACTAGAGCCACAGTTTGCTTAAAGAAAACTTCTTTGGGAAATTTGGCAGAAGGAGCAACAGAATCACCTGGAGACAGAGCAAGGAAGCAAGCACGCATTGGGTCATGATTGTCTGAAGTGTCTCTGTCCTTGTACTCCCCTTTGTTGTTCTGTAATATGCAATAGGATGCACCTGCCCAGACTTGGGAACTCTAGCCGGGTAGATAGGAAAGCTGACGCAAAGCCCCTGTTAACTAAAAAGCGTTGTCAACTGGAATGGTCTTCTGGCAAACACAAAGTACCCAACCTTGTGATGGGTTTAATGCCTACATGTGTTGAGAATACACAATGAACAGTCTCAGGATTATCTCCTAATCCTGAACCCAGCAAAGGAAACAAGATACCCAAAGTCATCCATGAGTCTGTTGTTTATTATGTAAAAATAAAAAATTAAATTCACGAACCACCAGATGGCCAAGGAAATCAAGTTTCGCTTATCTATGAGTTTATTCATGAATATAACGTTTAAGCATTTCTGCCCCTAATTTTCTCTGGTTTTCTTACTCCTTGTTCTGACTCATCTCTGAATATCTAATCAAGAAATAGTACCAATGCCCATGCTAGAACTTTCAGAATGATGACTCAAACAATGCACTCCCTGTTTTCAAAAATCTAGGGAAATTTTCATTTGGAAGAAGACACTAATGAAACCAATGGGATGGATCAAAGATAAGATGAGTGAGAACAAAGTGGAGATGGGGAGGGGACTCTCCCAGATCTTAAATGATATCATGTAGGTAGGCCACCTTTTCTGTCCTTTCTGTTAATTGAGACTCCTCTTGCCCCACTAAGCAGATTTGCCACAAGGAAATAAAAACAACTTGTTGTCATGGCCAACCCAAATCCATTCATTCTACTGTTGCATTTTCAAATGAGCCTAGATAGAGATCTCCTATTGAACTATTGGGACAGATAAGAGATGGCATCTACTCAAAAGAGAATTCTTTTGTGGCCTGCTGGCTGCACCAAATGACCTGAACAGACTGAGGCCCAGAATGACCAGAGAAGTAGGCAAGTGTTCTGTGAGCTTTCAGTGGAGACACCAGAGTGCTCCCCTGGCACTAAAGCCTAAAGAGCTGCCACCGAGGAGACTCAGAACAGAGGTTCTTCCTGCTGGAGGTTCTTCACCATAATGAGAATGGAGGGGCTTTGTTTCCTCAGGGTAAAGGGGAAAGGGGAGGATATTTAGAAGAGATTTAGAGGTAAATTGCAATTCTGCTTCCAGCATGACTAATTTTCACTTTGAAAATTAGCAACTCTTTAGTAAAACTCTTGATAGAGCTCCATTAGGATTTATGTGTGACAAAGAGTAGCTACTAATGGCCCTTAATGATGAGTAAGTGGTTTGCTCCGAATATGACTTATTTAATGAAAAGTAATGGCTGTCTCACTGCAGCAAGAAGAGTGATGCTAAGTGGACTCTTCACATGTATGTTCCTTTTAGTGCTGGCCTTTGGCGGACCACACATGCTTGAGAGACACTAAACAAAAAGGACTCAGGCCCACCTGGTAACAACCACTATACAGTGCACCCAGAAATTGCTTTCAGTCCATTTCCCTCGTGCTCCATGGTGCTTCCAATCCATTCTCAACCTCTTTGTGGTTATAAAGGTGGAGGCTATTTATCTAATGGAAACGAACCAGAAAGTAAGGAAGTCTAATTATTTTCCCTCTCTGAATCAAATCTCCACTAAGTAGCACATGAGAACATCTATATCTTTATCTAGAAAATGAGGCTTGGGCTCAAGGGCCTTAAAGGCTTGTCCTTGTGAATCTGGTTTTCAGTGCTCCCCAGCTTCTGTTCCATTTGTAAATGGAAAGATGGGATTACTGAAGCACACACTTGAAACATGAAATTGATTGGTTGATTGAAAGCAAAAAACAAAAAAATGCTTTGCAGGCTGGCTGACTTCCCCATGTATTTGGCCTGCCAGAGGGTAGCACCCTAGCCCACTTTCTGCCCCCCAAATATTTGAGAGCTGTCATAGAAAACACCCTCTTCCAACAACACAAGAGAAGACTCTATACATGGACATCACCAGATGGCTGACAGCAAAGTGAGATTAATTATATTCTTTGCAGACAAAGATGGAGAAGCTCTATACACTCAGCAAAAACAAGACCGGGAGTTGACTGTGGCTCAGATCATGAACTCCTTATTGCCAAATTCAGACTGAAATTGAAGAAAGTGGAGAAAGCCACTAGACCATTCAGGTATGACCTAAATCAAATCCCTTATGACTATACAGTGGATGTGAGAAATAGATTTAAGGGACTCGATCTGATAGACAGACTGCCTGATGAACTATGGACAGAGGTTCGTGACATTGTACAGGAAACAGGAATCAAGACCATCCCCAAGAAAAAGAAATGCAAGAAAGCAAAACAGCTGTCTGAGGAAGCCTTACAAATAGCTGTGAAAAGAAGGGAAGCGAAAAGCAAAGGGGAAAAGGAAAGATATACCCATTTGAATGCAGAGTTCCAAAGAATAGCAAGGAGAGATAAGAAAGTCTTCCCCAGCCATCAGTGCAAAGAAATAGAGGAAAACAATAGAATGGGAAAGACTAGAGATCTCTTCAAGAAAATTAGAGATACCAAGGGAACATTTCATGCAAAAATGGGCTGAATAAAGGACAGAAATGGTAGGGACTTAACAGAAGCAGAAGAGGTGGCAAGAATACACAGAAGAACTGTACAAAAAAGATCTTCACCACCCAGATAATCACGATGGTGTGATCACTCACCTAGAGCCAGACATCCTGGAATGTGAAGTCAAGTGGGCCTTAGGAAGCATCACTATGAACAAAGCTGGTGGAGGTGATGGAATTCCAGTTGAGCTATTTCAAATCCTGAAAAATGATGCTGTGAAAGGGCTATACTCAATATGCCAGGAAATTTGGAAAACTCAGCAGTGGCCACAGGACTGGAAAAGGTCAGTTTTCATTCCAGTCCCTAAGAAAGACAATCCCAAAGAATGCTCAGACTATCGCACAATTGCCCTCATCTCACACGCTAGTAAAGTAATGCTCAAAATTCTCCAAGCCAGGCTTCAGCAATATGTGAACCATGAACTTCCAGATGTTCAAGCTGGTTTTAGACAAGGCAGAGGAACCAGAGATCAAATTGCCAATGTCTGCTGAATCATTGAAAAAGCAAGAGAGTTCAAGAAAAACATCTATTTCTGCTTTATTGACTATGCCAAAGCCTTTGACTGTGTGGATCACCATAAACTGTAAAATTCTGAAAGAGATGGGAATACCAGACCACCTGACCTGTCTCCTGAGAAATCTGTATGCAGGTCAGGAAGCAACAGTTAGAACTGGACATGGAACAACAGACTGGTTCCAAATAGGAAAAGGAGTACGTCAAGGCTATATATTGTCACTGTGCTTCTTTCACTTATATGCAGAGAACATCATGAGAAACGCTGGGCTGGAGGAAGCACAAGCTGGAATCAAGATTGCTGGGAGAAATATCAATAACCTCAGATATGCAGATGACACCAACCTTATGGCACAAAGTGAAGGACTAAGGAGCCTCTTGATGAAAGTGAAAGAGGAGAGTGATACAGTTGGCTTAAAACTCAACATTCAGAAAGCTAAGATCATGGCATCTGGCCCCATCACTTCATGGCAAATAGATGGGGAAACAGTGGAAACAGTGGCTGACTTAATTTTTCTGGGCTCCAAAATCACTGCAGTTAGTGATTGCAGCCATGAAATTAAAAGACGCTTACTCCTTGGAAGGAAAGTTATGACCAACCTAGACAGCATATTAAAAAGCAGAGACATTATGTTGTCAACAAAGGTCCATCTAGTCAAGGCTATGGTTTTTCCAGTGGTCATGTATGGATGTGAGAGTTGGACTGTGAAGAAAGCTGAGTGTCGAAGAATTGATGCTTTTGAACTGTGGTGTTGGAGAAGACTCTTGAGTCCCTTGGACTGCAAGGAGATCCAACCAGTCCATTCTAAAGGAGATCAGTCCTGGGTGTTCATTGGAAGGACTAATGTTGAAGCTGAAACTCCAATAGCTTGGCCACCTGATGGGAAGAGCTGACTCATTGGAAGAGACCCTGATGCTGGGAAGGATTGAGGGCAGGAGGAGAAGGGGATGACAGAAGATGAGATGGTTGGATGGCATCACTGACTCAATGGACATGGGTTTGGGTGAACTCTGGGAGTTGGTGATGGACAGGGAGGCCTGGTGTGCTGCGGTTCATGGGGTCGCAAAGAGTCAGACACAACTGAGTGACTGAACTGAACTGAACTGAACCTCTCTATTGTCTTACCAGATTGCTTATGTCTTCATAACATGACTTTCCCCATCTTGGTGGTATGGGGAGTCTCCTTGTTAGGATTCTTCAGTTAATTTGTGCTGTCAACAGGATAGAAGAGAATTAGTCCTTCCTAGAATTGCATCTTATCTTCCCAACCCAGTAACAATGAACAAGACTAGGATTTATTAATGGATACCATGTGTCATGTGATGTACTAACTATTTTATGGTGGTGGTAGTTTAGTGGCTAAGTGTTGTCTGACTCTTTTGACCTCATGGACTGTAGCCTGCCAGGCTCCTCTGTCCATGGGATTCTTCAGGCGAGAATGTTGGAGTGGGTTGCCATTTCCTTCTTCAACTACTTTATACCTATTACCTAATTTAACACTAATACTTTCATTAGAGGGTAGGTATGATTGATCCCCCAACTTAAGAGATGCAAAAATAGGCTGAGAAGGTAAAAACAGGAGAAAACCAATGCAGCTTGTATGTGGTCAAACCAGGACTTAAACCCAGGTTGTCTCACTCCAAAATCCATGCTCTTTGTATGACATTCTATTGCTTATCATATGATGAACCAGCTCATAAGCCTGGCCCAGTACTTGGGAACTACTCTGCCATGATTCAAGGATAAATAAATTTTTTAATGATTTCTAAAATGAAGTACTAGTTCTAAACTGAAAATGGGTTCATAAAAACAGTAGACACGTCTTTTTTTGAAAGTCATTATCTGGTCTCGGGAATGAACTTAGGCACATCATTTTTCTTTCTGAGGTAGGTATTCATGCTCTCCTACATCTCAGCTCAACATTATGATCCTTTCTCTTTTCCTTCCAGCAAATGTTTGTTGTGACATTATTATCCTTGTTAGCTTTGCTTTGTTATGATACTAAGTTCTTACAAATATTACTATTAATGCAATTGAAAAATACAAAAAATAAATAAATAAACAGGTAATCCATGCAAGAGAAACTACAGAAAGCAAACACATTGAGAATGAATGTAATAAATAAGGGAATACAGATGAAAACAAAAACCAAAATGAGGTATGCCTTGTCCATTTGCAAAACTCCAACACATTGTGTAGGAATCCACTTTCAGGGAAGTCTGCCTATGTTCCAGAAAAACAGAGGTAAACAGTAATCTACCCCCTCATTTGCATTCTTGTGGAAATACAGACAGGCCTCTGTTAAACCACACTCTCTTCTTATCTGTCCCACTAGATTGTGAATTCCTTCTAGGCGGTACCCAAACTTTATTCATCTCAGTGTCCCTCAGTTCAGCTCAGTTCACTCGCTCTGTCATGTCTGAGTCTTTGTGACCCCATGGACTGCAGCACGCCAGGCCTCCCTGTCCATCACCAACTCCCAGAACTTACTCAAACTCATGTCCATTGAGTCGCTGATGCCATCCAACCATCTCATCCTCTGTCGTCCCCTTCTCCTCCTGACTTCAATCTTTGCCACCATCAGGGTCTTTTCCAATGACTCAGTTCTTCACATCAGGTGGCCAAAGTATTGGAGTTTCAGCTTCAGCATCAGTCCTTCCAATGAACACTCAGGACTGATCTCCTTTAGGATGGACTGGTTGGATCTCCCTGCAGTCCAAGGGACTCTCAAGAGTCTTCTCCAACACCACAGTTCAAAAGCATCAGTTCCTTGGTGCTCAACTTTCTTTGTGGTCCAACTCTCACATCCATCCATAACTACTAGAAAAACTGTAGCTTTGATTAGATGGACCTTTGTTGGCAAAGTAATGTCTCTGCTTTTTAATATGCTGTCTAGGTTGGTCATAGCTTTTCTTCCAAGGAGCAAACATCTTTTAGTTTCATGGCTGCAGTCACCAACTGCAGTGATTTTGGAACCCCCAAAAATAAAGTCTCTCCCTGTTTCCATTGTTTTTCCACCTATTTGCCACAAAGTGATGGGATTGGATGCCATGATCTTTGTTTTCTGAATGTTGAGTTTTAAGCCAACTTTTTCACTCTCCTCTTTCACTTTCATCAAGAGGCTCTTTAGTTCTTCTTCACTTTCTGCCATAAGGTTGGTGTCATCTGCATATCTGAGGTTATTGATATTTCTCCTGGCAATCTTGATTCTAGCCTGTGCTTCATCCATCCCAGCGTTTCATATGATGTTCTCTGGATATAAGTTAAATAAGCAGAGTGAGGATATACAGCCTTGACATACTCCTTTCCCGATTTGGAACCAATCTATTGTTCTATGTCCGGTTCTAACTGCTGCTTCTTGACCTGCATACAGATTCCCTAGTACCTGGCACAATGCCCACCTCAGTATGAGTTCAACAGACATGCTGAATACATGCACCACTTATACACATTATCCAACTAACAAAAAAAAATCGAAAAATAATTTTTAGATTTCTCATTTCTGTCATTTCAGTATGCCAGCATACCGTACATCACCTTGTGGTGCCAGGATACACTGGTACAATATTTTTAGGGCCCAATCTCTATCAAAAGCCATCAAATGTTACCAGTCTCAAATCCAGTAAATTCAATTCTGGAAACTTCTAAACAACAAGTCAAAAGAAGAAAATGAATACATGCACAAACACATTTACAAAAGTATAATGGGAAGAATGCTGAAATATGTTAAAATTTCAACAGTAGGAAAACTATTAACCACGTTTATCAGCTTGGTGGAATAGTAGGCTGCCATTGAAAATGATGGACAAGAAATTATGTAGCAACAGAAAGGAGTATTTATGAAACACTAAAAGGTTTCAAAAGGAGAATGCAGCATTGTATATTCAGGGCTTCCTAAGTAGTGCTAGTGGTAAAGAATTTGCCTGCTAATGCAGGAGGTGCAAAAAGCTATGGATTCTATTCTTAGGTCAAGAAGATCCCCTGGAGTAGGAAATGGCAACCCACTTCATTATCCTTGTCCACTGACAGAGGAGCCTGGCAGGCTGCAGTCCATGGAGTTGGAAGGGAATGAGGGGAGATGAAAATAGTTAAATTTAGTTTGTAGAGGTTGAAAACATTTTCTTTTAAATGCCCTTTAATATGATTATAGCATTATTTTAACAATTAAAAAAAACTAAGTTATAAGTGGACCCTATCTTAAAAATTGATGGCTCAGATGGTAAAGAATCTGCCTGCAATGTGGGAGACCTGGATTTGATCCCTGGGTGGGGAAGATCTCCTGAAGGAGGGCATGGCAATCCAATCCACTATTCTTGGCTAGAGAATCCCCGTGGACAGAAGAGCCTGGCGGGCCACAGTCCACGGGGTCTCAAAGAGTCAGACACGACTGAACTACCAAGCATGCATAGCACATCTTAAAAACAGATTATGATCCTGAGATTCATTTGTAAGTTGTATGTTTGGTACACCAAAATATTATACATGGTGGTGGTGGGAAGGCTCAAATATTTTCAGAACATTCTCCTGAAGATAACCATATCTTCATATAACATATGAAGATAACATATAACTCAAACACTCTGAGTTTTCTACTTCAAAGCAGTATAAAACTACATTGTTGCAATAAAACAGAAAAAATAAAATTTTTAACTCCTCTTGAATGGTGGTGGTAATTAAGGAAAAGCAGGTTTAATTAGAGGAAGATGAGAAAGGTAGGCAGGTACTTTTGTTGACATTTTGAAGGGGTCTTTGACAGTTTCAAGGACTTCAGCAGTGTAGGGCACTAGTTCTTTGTAAAATTTCATATCATAATTTATGAATTTCTCCTTGATTCAAGTACATCACTATCATTACTCTTATGCATTTTAGACCTCATTAGAGTCATTATTTATTTTCTTTTTGACACTCAAATGAGATGAGTATAGAAAGAGACAAGGATAAAAAAAAAGAAACATTCCTGAGGTAAACTCTGAGTTGAGAAAGAAAGAAATAACTAAAAGGTGGTTAAAGCCCAAAATTTACAAAAGAGACTGTAATGAAATTGTATAGAAAGAGGCAAGACCAAGCTTATTTCCCGTGCTTTCACAGAATAAGTGTCTTGACTGATGCTCCTGCATTAAACAAACAGACAAGCACAGACACACACACACTAAACATGTTGACTGAACTATCCCAAACATCTTTAAAGCATCAAGGAGCTGGGGAAAAGGGTAGTAGTTACTGAGCCAAAGCATAAGTGAAGGCTGGTAGCTGAGGATAAATAGTACTTCTGAACTAAAGGCGTTTGCTAAACCTGGAGCATCTCAATTTAAATTGTCACAGCCTCCTGAGGTGTGGGTGACAAAAGGTTAAGTCCAGAGCCACCCAGTATTATATCTGATACTGATATAAAATAGACGAGGAACACAGATCTACTGTATAGCAAGGGAATTATATCCATTATCTTGTAATAACCGATAATGGAGTATAATCTACAAAAACACTGAATCACTATGCCGTACACCTGAAAATAACACAATGTTGTAAATTAACTACACTTCGATTTTAAAAAATACTGATTATATAATTATCACCCTTGTGGGGTTAAAACAACCAAACTAAAATATATACAGCAAATATCTTTCTATCAGGAGAAGGATAAATGTAGGTAGTGTTATGAGGTCTAATAATTGTCCAGGAGAGTAAGGATATGAGCAAAATATTTTTGGTAAGTTAAGTGTGCACTTTGCCATTTCAAACACAATCTTTAAAAGCATAAGAGTCTATAACATCCAAATTAGTGGAAGAGAAAGTGGAATGACAAAATATACTAAATCCATCTAAAATAATGGAGAAAGAAATAGATAACAAGGGTACAAAAGAAATGGAAGAGCCGAGGCAATTAGAAAGCACAAAAATAATATGGTAGATATAAACCCAAAGACATAATTAATTAAATCAAATGTAAGTGGACTAAAAGCTCTAGGTAATAAGAAAGACGTTCAGGCTGAATTAGTAAAAAGATCAACTAAATGTTGTTTACAAGAGACCCAGTGGGATGCTAAAGATATAGAAAGGTTGGAAACAAAACATGGAACGAAGGTAGGCCATGAACATGCTGAAAAAGGAATATAGTGTAGCAAGGCATATCTGTTTAAAATAGACTTCGAGGCACAAAGTATGATTATTTCTAAAGATGAAGAAGATCTCTTTGTAATGGCAATAAACTTAATTCATAAGAATATGACAATTTAAAATTTGTATCTCCTAATACCATAGCCTCAAAAATATAAAAGGCCTATAAAAAAAAGTAATTGGAGATTTCAAACACACCTTTCTCAGTCATCCATAGAACAAGCAGGGGAAAAAGGAGGGGAAAGATCTAAATAATACATATAATACACAAGGGACAAATAGAGATCTTAAACATGACAAAACTGCTAAATATGAGTTTTCCCCAAGCATTCATAGGACATTTTTATAAAATTAGAGCTTCAACAAATTTTCAGTCTTCAAAACCACACAATTCGTTTTAGCTTGCAACAATGCAATAAAGCTAGAAATCAATAACCACAAAGATAGCTAGGAAAATCATTTGTAAATTAAGAAACATTTTATGGGTAAAATAAATTATACGGAAAGTCAGAAATTAATTTGAACTGAAGGATAATGAAAACCTCAAGGAGAGACCGAAGAGATTGTTAAGAGAGAAATAATCTAAAAATACAAACTGTTGATGAGCCTGTGGAGCAATGGGAACTCTCCCACATTGTTGGATTGTTGGTTAGATTGCAAATTGGCACAGAGTTAGAGAGAACAAATGTATGGACACCAAGGGGGGTTTAGGAGGGATGGGGTGGACTGGGAGATTGGCACCAACATATATACACTACTATATATAAAATGGGCTTCCCCAGTGGCTCAGCTGGTAAAGAACCTGCCTGCCAATGCAGGAGACGTAAGAGACGTGGGTTCAATCCCAGGGTTGGGAAGATCCCTTGGAGAAGGAAATAGCAACCCACTCCAGTATTCTTGTCTGGAAAATTCCATGGACAGAGGAGCCTGGTGTGGGCTACAGTCCATGGGGTGGCAAACAGTCAGACACAACTGAGTTCATGCACACACACGCATGTATAAAATAGAAGACTAAAGAGAACCTACTCTGGGACTCACTGCTCCGTGGTGACCTAAATGGAAAGGAAATTTTAAAAAGAGGGGATATATGTATATGTTTGACTGATTCATTTTTCTGTATAGCAGAAACTAACACAAGACTGCAAAGCAACTATACTCCATTAAAAATTTAAAAATAAAAAAATAAACTTCAAACTGGTATAACAGTCTAAAAACAGTGACCTTCATGAACATATGTGTCCTTTTTGACTCGGTGATGCCATTCCTAGGTGTATACCCTAGAGACTTGGGCACCTGTGTCCCAGGAGATGTGCACAGGAGTGTCCGCACTATTGCTGTTTGTAATAGGTTCAAACTGGAAGCAGCCCAAATGTTAGCAATAACAACACTGATAGTAACATAGATGATAATGTGGATGAATACATGGTGAAATTTTCTTTTTCTTTTTAAGACTAGAAGATTTTTATTCAATGTAATGCTGCACAGTAATTAAAGTGAATGAACTACCAGTTCATGCAACAAGGATCAATTTCACAAATATAAAGAGTGAACCATTCCATTCATAACAGCCTATATATGTGTATAATTCCACAATTTACATAAAGTTTATTTTTTAAGCAGGCAAACTATAGAGATGCACACTCGGGGAGTACTACAGGGTATTGTAGGTAATGGAAAGATAAGCAAGGGGCTAATTAATGCAAAGTCAGCACTGTGCTTTGCTCTGTGAGGAAGAGGAAGAAAGTGGGGAAGAAGCAAAGGGACCTTCCAAGATGCTGGCATTGTTCTATTTTTTTTTTTCAATTTACAAGCTTTCTTGGGAAGAAATTCATCTAAAACCCGCAATGCATAGCCAAGTTCTGCTATAATGTGCTAAAATTGCTTCAGCATGTTTGTGGTCCATCCATTATCTAATCTCTCCGTATGAAATGTGTGCTGTGTGTTTAGTTGCCCAGTCATGGACTGCAGCCTGCCAGGCTTCTAGGTCCATGGGGTTTTTTAGGGAAGAATATTGGTGGGAAGGGGGTACACATGTACTCCCGTGGCTGATTCATGTCGATGTATGGCAAAAACCCACCACAATATTGTAAAGTAATTAGCCTCCAACTAAAATAAATAAATTAATTAATTAAAAAAAAGAATATTTACGTGTAAATCTATTGCTGATTCATGTCAATGTATGACAAAACCCACTGAAAAAATAAATAAATTAAAAAAAAAAAAGAATATTTGAATGAGTTGTCATTCCCTCCTCCAGAGGGTCTTCCCAACCCAGGGATCAAACCCTCGTCTCCTGCACTGCAGGTAGATTTTTTACTACTGAGCCACCAGAGAAGACCCTGCCGGCCCCCTCCGCCAGCATGAAATGGCACTGTTCTATTTTTAACTGAGGTGAAAGTTACACAGATGTTCTCTTTAATATTAGTCTTTAAAATATACCTATGTTGGACAAGCACTTCTGTATGTGTGATGTGCTTCACAAAAATTAAACCTAAAGCAATATATGAATTTTTAAATACATTGAAAAAAGACGGGGTCACTTGCCCCTTAATCCCCTTTTTCACTCACTAAAATATTGAGTTCCTGCTAGATGCCAGGTGCTGTTCTAGAGAAGACACAGAAACAAGGAAAATAAAGTCCCTTTCTCAAACCTTTTTGTTTCAAATGACAGAAAACCTAACTGAAACTGGCTCACCTAACTGAAATGTCTAGAGGCAGGTTTAGATTCCAATGAGGCTTGACCTAGCAACTCAATAATGTCACCAAGGTTCTTTGTGTCTCTCTGTGCTCTCCTCTGAAGTGTCAGCTTTGCCCTCAGGTTTCACATAGTGATCCTCAGCAGCATCGACTGTTCCCCTCAAGGCCATTAGTGGTGGGAGCCACACATTTTCACACCCACGGAAGAGCAAATATCCTGTGGTTTACCTTAATTGAGCCAGCTTAAGCCTGGCCTATACATTCCCATCTCTGACACAATCAGCAAAATTTCAGGAGGGGACGTAAATCATGCCACTGGGTTTGGAGTAGATAATAGGGCGAACAGATGAATTCCAAGCACATGGCTGAAAATCATATTTGGGGCATTTCCCAAATTGTCAGGGGCTATTGTCTGGAGAAAGGAGAATGAAAGCTAGAAAGGCAACTAGAACCATTGTCTGCCGCCATGAAGCTTACATTCTTGGGAGGGGTAGGGTATAAGTAAACAAATAAACCAGTTAGTTAGAAATAGGGATAAGTGCTCTTACAATAACAAAATAGAATGTCATCTCCAAGAAAACAGGGATTTTTAACATCTTTTAATTGAGGTATACTTAACTTACAATGATGTGTTAAATTCTGCTGTACGGCAAAGTGATTTAGTTACATATATATATATATATACACACACACATATATATATACACATATTCTTTTCCATTATGGTTTATCACAGGGTATTGAATATAGTCCTCTGTGCTATACAGTAGGATCTTGTTGCTTATGCATTCAATATGTAATAGTTTGCATATACTAAACCAAGACTCCTACTCTATCCCTCCTCCACTCTCATCCTCCTTGGCAACCACAGGTCCCAAGAAAACAGAGTTTTTTATCTGTTTTGCTCACTAGAGTATCCCACACACCTAGTCCAGTACCTAGTACTGCCTTCCTTGGGTTCTTTGTCAGCCATATGCCTTTGTCTATGTGATTTTTCCTACCTGGAACCTTCTCCATTTTCCCCTCTGTCATCCAGGTCCTACATCCACTGGATTATAGAAAAAGCAAGAGAGTTCCTCAAAAACATCTATTTCTGCTTTATTGACTACACCAAAGCTTTGACTGGGTAGATCACAACAAACTGTGGAAAATTCTTCAAGAGATGGGAATACCAGACCACCTTACCTGCCTCCTGAGAAATCTGTATGCACATCAAGATGCAACAGTTAGAACTAGACATGGAACAACAGACTGGGTCCAAATTGGGAAAGGAGTACGTCAAGGCTGTATATTATCACCCTGCTTATTTAACTTCTATGCAGAATACATCATGCAAAATGCCGGGCTAGATGAAGCACAAGCTGGAATCAAGATTGCTGGGAGAAATATCAATAACCTCAGATATGTAGATGACACCACCCTTATGACAGAAAGCAAGAGGAACTGAAGAGCCTCTTGATGAAAGTGAGAGAGGAAAGTGAAAAGGCTGGCTCAAAACTCAACATTCATCCAACCTGGGCTGGACCCAGAGGGATCGGGTGGAGAGGGAGATGGGAGGGGGGATCAGGATGGGGAATACATGTAAATCCATGGCTGATTCATGTCAATGTATGACAAAAACCACTACAATATTGTAAAGTAATTAGCCTCCAATTAATAAAAATAAATGAAAAAAAAAGAAACTCAACATTCAAAAAACAAAGATCATGGCATCTGGTCCCATCACTTCATGGCAAATAAATGGGGAAACAATGGAAACAGTGACAGACTATTTTTCTGGGCTCCAAAATCACTGCAGATGGTGACTGCAGCCATGAAATTAAAAGATGCTTGCTCCTTGGAAGAAAAGCTGTGACCAACCTAGACAGCATATTAAAAAGCAGAGACATTACTTTGTGGACAAAGATCCGTCTAGTCAAAGCTATGGTTTTTTTTTTAGTAGTCATGGATGGATGTGAGAGTTGGACCACAAAGAAAGCTGAGCACTAAAGAATTGATGCTTTTAAACTGTGGTATTGGGGAAGACTCTTGAGATCCCTTGGACTGCAAAGAGATCCAACCAGTCAATCCTAAGGGAAATCAGTCCTTAATGTTCATTGGAAGGACTGATGTTGAAGCTGAAACTCCAACACTTTGGTCACCTGATGCGAAGAACTGAGTCATTTGAAAAGACCCTGATGGTGGGAAAAATTGAAGGCAGGAGGAGAAGGGGATGACAGAGGATGAGATGGTTGGATGGCATCACCGACTCTATGGACATGAGCTTGAGTAAGCTCTGGGAGTTGGAGATGGACAGGGAAGCCTGACATGCTGCAGTCCATGGGGTCGCAGAGTTGGACATGACTGAGCGACTGAACTGAACTGATCCAGGTCCTATACATCTTCTCAAGAGCTGTTGAAATTCCATGCTGTTTGTTTGTTGTTGTTGCTTTTGGCCCCGCCATGCAATTTGTGAGATCTTACTTCCCCAACCAGGGACTGAACCTGGGCTTATGGCATCAAAAAGACAGTGTCCTAACTACTGGAACACCAGGCAAGTCCCTGAAATTCCATGTTCTTCACTAGTCTTCCATGATATAGTTGCTCCTCCTTAATTTCTTCCTTCCCATCCCCTACCCGGCCATGACATTTATCAACAATGTGTCTTGTAGCTCTGGATTTTATTACATGTGTTAGTTTGCCATATACTCTTTCATAATGCTAACTAAAACTATTAGAACATGATTCACCTGTGGGTAGGCATTGGATTGTGTCCTATACTAGTTATATATGAACATGGAGAAATGATTCAGCTGACTGCTCTGTGAGTCAGTTTCCTGATCTGTAATATGGGTGCAGTGCTTCTCATAAGGCTGCTCGGAATGCTGAGATAATGTATGCCAGTACCATGTGGTAGGTGCTTGATAAACTGTAGTGATGAGGAGGAGGAGGAAGAGGATCATGGAGAAGATTTTCTCTGTCTTTTTCCACCCCCTCCCTTCAGCACTTAACCCAGTTAGAGGTACATAATAAGAGCCTGATAAAGACTTACTGGACTGCCCAAATATTCCCACATCCTAGACAGCCACAGCCTTAACTCCTCTTGCTTATTTGCCAGGGGCATGGAGACACAGCTACTAAGCCCACCTTGACTTCGGTGTCAACAAGAGGGACCTCACTGAAGCACAACCAGCTATGCCATCACACTGCTGAAATGGAGAAGCCAGGAAGGAAGAAAGCACTAAGAACGGGAGCAGCCAGTGACCCGACACTGCCAGTGATGGAAGCCATGGTGCTACTACTCAACTATCATGCGCCCGGCATCAGCGTGGGCCGAGTGGCTGAAGACCAGTTTCCTCATGGACCCAAATGATGGTCAGCATGTGCCTGGGTGCTAGTTGAGCCGTCACGGGGGTGGAGGCAGTGCTATGCATCACAATCATCTGATGAGGGAGGAATGGCAGCAGTTAGGGCAGTCACAATGCCATGAAGTGGTATTAATGGAACAAATGAGGCCTCTGGGTAAAATCACTCTGGACTTTGAGGAGAAGAGCCCTGCATAAATAATTTCTGTTTACTTTGATGCTTGCAGCCTATGATTGCTCGGTTAGATCATTCCTGAGCATGGTGTCCCTAAATGTGAAGTGTGAAATGGACAGTCTTTTATCTAATCCGAGCCCCTCTGATAGCTGGCTCATTGGGATTAGAATCCACCTGCTGTCTCCTCACCTACATACTTCCCTGCATGACAAATTAGACCCAACTTCTTATCCAAGTCCACCCCATCCAGCACCTCTTCCCATCTCAGAGTGGAATTTGAGCCTGGAGAAGGTTGCTATCAAGCAATAACATTGAGTGAGTGAAGCCTGAGTCCTGACCTGGACTTATCACTGGCAAGAAAAGCTTTCATAATGTGTTCCAGGTGTGCTCATTCTAGTAGTTAAGAGCATGGGCTGTGAAATGAGATCGACCTGACTTTAAATGTTCCCATTTATTAGTTATATGGCTTTCAGAGAACACTTAACTTCTCTGCGGGAAAAACAGGACCGACCTTACAGAATAGTTATGAGAATCAAATAAGATGTTGCATGCATGATGTTTGGCATGATGCCTGACACAAATTAAGTGTTCGATAAATGTAAGCTCTTGTAATTATTGGCAAGTGCAGTGGTGATACTGAGAGCAATGGCTTTAACCAAAGAGCTGGATGCATGGACGCCATGTCATCTGGGTCAAGTTGTAGCTGCTCAATCAGGCTGGCCTTCGAGGAGAATTGGCTAGTTTCATAGACCATAAGTGAGCTAGGGCACCTGCAATTTTTCATAAATTTGATCATTTTATTTTATATGATAGTTGATTAATAATGTTCCATTAGTTTCAGGTGTATAGTAAAGTGGTACACTTATATACATGTACATATATCCATTCTTTTTCAGATTATTCTCCATATGTTATTACAGAATATTGAGTAGAATATACCTATACTACACAGTAGGTCATTGTTAATTATCTATTTTATTTATAGTAGTGTGTATATGTTAATTCCAGCCTCCTGATTTATCCCTCTCTCCCCTACCTTTGGGGCTTCTGTGGTGACTCAGTCGGTAAAGAATCCACCTGCAATGCAGGAGAACCTGGTTTGATCCTGGGTCAGGATGATCCCCTGGAGAAGGAAATGGCAACCCATTCCAGTATTCTTGCCTGAGAAATCCCGTGGACAGGGAAGCCCGGCAGGCTACAGTCCATGAGGTCCCAAGAGTTGAACACAATTTAGCGACTAAACCACACCGCCCCCCGCCACCTTTCCCCTTTGGTAACCATAAGTTGTTTTCGAAATCTGTGAGTCTGTTTCTGTTTTGTAAATGTTTTTTGTATCATCTTTTTAGATTCCACATATAAGTGATATCACAGGAAACGGCAACCCACTCCAGTGTTCTTGCCTGGAGAATCCCGTGGACAGAGGAGTCTGGCGGGCTACAGTCCAAGGGATCAAAAGGAGTCAGACGCAACTATCTCCTAATCAACAATATGATGTTTGTCTTTCTCTGGCTGATTTACTCCACTCAGTATGACAATCTCTAGTCTATCCATATTGCCACAAATGGCATTATTTCATTCTTTTTATGGCTGAGTAACATTCTATTGTATATCCACACTACATCTCCTTTATCCATTGCTCTGTCAATGGACATTTAGGTTGCTTCCATGTCTTGGCCATTATGAATAGTGCCGCAATGAACACTGAGGACAGCTGCAATTTTTAAAAAAGAGAATTATTTTCCACAAAGCCTTAGTTGTCAGTCAGTATCCAAGAAGTAGATTTGGTTCCTGGGAGCCCCAGGAATTTAGCTGAGCCAAATGGCGTTGAGCAGGTGTAGGTGGATCAGCACCCAGGGTTTCAGGATCATCGCAGGTCCACAGCAGTTTCTGCTGGCTCAGTGGTAACTGCAGTGAGCCGATCACATGTACAGTGAGCACTGATGCCAGCTCTCATCTGTTCCCGTGAATCGATTTGCTAGATCGGGTCCTGCAAGAAGTCAAGATCAAGACAGGATTCAGTGTACAAAAATTTCATCTGAGGAAACACCCGTTTGAGAAAATGGGGGAGGGGCAAGAGCTGGAGTGGCTGTGAATGGCCTCACACTGCGATGTCGTCTGACCCCGTGGAGCAAAGGAGAGAAGTCGAATTCGGCGGAGGCTCTCAAAGCACAGCAGCTCTGGGGCCCTTGGTCAATCATGTTGTCTAGAGCTGAGGTCGGCAATGCACATTGTCGTGGCTGCCACAATCAGTGCATGAGAAAATATCAAAAAGACACCATGAGCAGATTTGCAGATGCCACCGAGATGCAGTGCTCGGAATCCTGTCTTGCCAGGTATTGAACTCATCCTTTTTCAAAGCTGAGCATATCCACGAGCTTCTCACAAGGATGAACCAGTCTCTTGGATTCTCCGTCTGTTCTTTCTCATTTTGATCATTTGTGGCTGTATGATCAGAATGACATTTTGACAGATTTAAGAAATTATCTTGTGGAGGAGTACTTGATGACATGAAAAGATATTCAAGATGTACTTTTAACTTAAGAAAAATTTGTATTCACAGGATGATTTCCATTTTGTTAAAAATTACATCTGCAGAGGAAAACTATAGAAAGAGCTAAACATAGACATATTAATAGTGGCTATATTTATTTTTTAACTTTTTGTGTCTCCGTGGTTTCTGTTTTTCCACAGTGAATGTGTGTTACTTCTGAGACATTCCCAGTGCTTTGGAGATGTCGTCTCTTTCAAAATCTCCAGCACTTAATCCAGTGTACCTTGAAAAGGCTGGGGCGTGCCTCTGACTGGCTTGGCTTCTCTCTGAAAGGATGAAATGACAGAGTGGTTTATTTCAAGACTTGTCACCATTTCGACTAACTTCTTGTCTTTTTGACTCTGTACTTGATTCTGACCATTGAGAACTGCTGACACCCTGTCTAGGTCAGGATGCCCTCCTGGTGTCCAAACCCCTTACCTGACTTAGCTTGAAACTGCTACAGGTTTATGCCCTATTGGCTTTATTAGCAGTAGTAATGCTACTGGGCTTCCTTAGTAGCTCAGCTGCAATGCAGGAGACCCGAGTTCAATTCCTGGGTTGGGAAGATCCCTGGGTTGGGAGAAGGGCTAGGCTACCCACTGCAGTATTCTTGGGCTTCCCTGGTGGCTCAGCAGGTAAAGAATCGCCTGCAATGTGGGAGACCTGGGTTCAATTCCTGGGTTGGGAAGATCCTTTGGAGGAGGACATGGCAATCCACTCCAATATTCTTGCCTGGAAAATCCCATGGACAGAGGTACCTGGTAGGCTACAGTCCATAGGGTCACAAAGAGTTGGACATGATTGAACTGACTGAGCACGCACACACGCCAGTGATATTATTAATAATTTGGCCTCACCTCTGTTTCCTAAAAACAATGGGCAACATTTATTGAGTGCTTACCATGTGCCAGGTACTGTGCTAAATATTTTTAACGTATTGACTGATTTCGTCCTCTATGTAACTATGTGAGATTGAAACTATTATTACCCACAATTTACAGATGAGGAAATGAGAAAACAGAGGTGTGTTAAATGGGCTAAGTCAGTGAGTGGCAGGGCCATGATATTTTCCTACCTTTGCCTGGCAGATTGATTGCCTGATGCTTCTTGATCCTGCCTCCAAATGGAGACCCTTGTCAACTGCCACTGGCCTAGCCAGCAGCAGGAAAGATCCATATGCAGCAAGACATCTCATGAAGCATCCAGCTGTGACTTTAGACAAATTTCTTTAAATCATCAGAGCCTTGCTTTCCCCATCTATAAAGAGAACCGATGTACCTTGGCAGAGTCCTTAAGAAGACTGCACAGAATGACATATGGATGACATCTAATGCTAATTCCCAATACATGGATGGCACTCATTGAAGGGGAAAGTAAAGAAGAAATGGAAATAGTCAACTTCAGTTATTGGAAAAGAAGGGACTCAAATACAAGCACTATTAAATGTTCATTTTTTGGAAATGAAAAAAGATTGTGTTCAGAGTGAATTTTCTGAGAGCAGTGGCCTCCAGAGTTTGGGCACTGAAAATGCAGTGAAGAAACTACATGACTAACACCTTGATAGGAAAGGTACCATCTCTCAGGTCCACTCACGGTGCTATAGAAGCACAAAGGAACTCCCATAGAGGAGAAAGCTAAGAATACTCCTTGGAAGAGGTGATGATTACGTTGAATTGTGAAGGGCGCATAGAATTGACTGAGATGGGAGTTAGAGCCGGCCGCATAGAGGGAACAGCATGCACAAAGCCTCCAGAGTCAAAAATGATGTCAAAAATGACATCAACATCTTTGTCATCGTACCTATCTTTGATTACCTGCTATGTTGTAGGTACCATACTATGTACTTTTTATGTGTTATTTCAAATCTCCACACCAGTCTGTGAAGTAGACATCATTATGCACATTCTACAGGTGAGCAAACGGAGACATCATAGGTTCTGTAGAGTTGCGTACATGGTAAAACTGGAACTGAAGAGCCCGGGCATGCTGACTCCAAAGCCCAGACTCCTTCTGCTCTATTGAGGGCCTCCTTTGAGACATGAAAAGCCACAATGACTTTGGGGAGTATTCACTGTGGTGGAGGTATGGCTGGGGAGTGAGAGAAACTAGGCTCCAGGAAGAAGCAGGGCGCAATTCTCACGCAGCTTTAAAGGCTGGTCTCAGGAAGGTGGACCATTTTCCTTCTCTGAGCCTCAGTTTTCTTTCCTGCATGTAAGGCAGAACAATGTTGGCGTTAAGAACATGGACTCTGTTGCCAAACTGCTTGGGTTTAAATACTGCAACACCACTTATTAGCTCTGTGACCCTGTGCTAGTTAATGAATCTCTCCATGTCTGAGTGTTCCCATCTGTAGAATGGGATAATGATTATAAGCTTTAATAAAGATTAAATAATTCAGTATCTATAAAGGACTTAGGATAGTACTTGGTAAGAGTGATATAAAGGTTTTCTGTGGTTATTATCTAGCCAATGAGGTAGATGGACCAGATGTTCTCAAGTATTCTCCAATCCTCTTTCCCTCTAACCTAAGCCTCCTCCTGACCACGGCTAGATCCTCACTGCAGGCCACCCATACCCTCTTAGCTAATTAAAGGAAGAACGACTTCTCCCTGTCAGCTCATCCACATTGCCCATATGTTAAAGACTTGCTCTACTCAACTCCTATGCAGAACCTTCTCCACATACCCCCATCCTAAAATTCCCTTGAAGTCTGAGTTATACACACCACAGAATCTAACATCTCTTTCATTTTCTGATGAACACAATTCTTGCCTTCTTCATTCCACTGTTAGATCTCTGAGGGCAGCACTGTGTTTTCTATTTCTGAGATGCCCCAGAGCAAGCCCAGGAAAATGACTGAATGCCTACGTGATGTTGGAAGAGCAGGGTAGAGCTTCTCTCTGAACCATTTCTGAATATAGTTGGTCTTGTGTGTCAGCAGAGGGGCAACTGGACATGACCAAGAAAACCTCCTTGTCCAAAATATTTCCTTAACTGGGGGCCAGGTGCTCCACCATCACTAATCTATGTCTGTGATTTAGGCTCCTTCCTCTTTCTATAGGGCTTCCCAGGTGGCTCTAGGGGTAAAGAACCCGTCTACCAATGCAGAAGATGTGGAAGACACAGGTTCGATTCCTGGGTCAGGAAGATCCCCTGGAGGAGAGCATGGCAACCCACTCTAGTATTCTTGCCTGGGAAATCCCATGGACAGAGGAGCCTGGTGGGCTGCAACCACATGGGGTCCCAAAGAGTCAGACATGAATGAAATGACTGAACACGCCCATATGCTGTCTCTATAACCCTTTCTAAAAGTGTCAATACTCATGGGATCTTTATAAGATGGAAAATGCAACAAGATTCAAAATGGGAATAGGTGACACAGTAGTGGGAAAAAAATGTAACTGAGGTCAAATGTCCTTATTCCAATTCCTGGCTCTTCTAACTCCACATAGAATTTTCATGAATCACAATCTCTCTGTGTTTCTGGCTGTATAAATAAATATTACCATATATAATTCCCAGCATCCCATGTTCATGACTTGAACCTGCTATGATTCTACAGATGAATCAAATAGTGAAAATTCAGGCCTACCTTCAGGAAATATTTCATGCACAGTATCTGTCTCTAAAACTCTGAGATTGTTGATTGATACAACCAGCTCAGAAATCAGTTTGGACATTCATCCAAAACTTAAAAAAGGTTCACATTCTTTGATCCAGTGATTTCATTTCTGTAAAATCATTCCAAATACACGCCAGACCTTTATCAATGAAGACCTTAATTACAGCAATATTTATAATAATGAAAAAAGAAACAGCCTACATGCTAAATTATATGGAAAAGGCTAAGTAAGTTATAGATTGCAGTCATTCAATTGCTAAATAGCCTTTTAAAAAGAACACAATGGGGAAAATGTTTATGCTCTAAAGATAATTTTTTTAAACTATGCAAAATTGCATGTACAATATTTTCACAATCATGTAAAACAAACATGTTGATATATGGCAGAAAGTAACACAATATTGGAAAGCAATCATCCTACAATTAAAAATAAAAACCAAAAACTAAAAAGAAAAATAAAATTGTAAAATAACTCACAAACAAATCATAAGAAAAAGTCTGCATAAAAGAAAGATTGAAAGGTAATATAGTAAAATGGTGGGATTCAGGTATGAATTTTTTCCTGAATTTTCTAATATGAACATATAATTTTTATAATAAAACAATACTCTTTATTTAAAATATTCTATTTGACAAGATTTAATATGGCACAAATTGTAATATGGATGCTAATTTATTGAACAATAAAATGTCAAAAATCTTATCTCAGACCTCAGACTACCCAACTCCAGTCTAGTAAACAGTGGCCTACCTCACAGACACAGAAAACAAATTTATAGTTATCAAAGGGGTTAATGGGGGTGGGGAGGAAGAGATATATTATGAGTTTGGGATTAACAGATATACACTACTATATATATATATAATAGATAAAGAAAAAAAACAAGGTCCTACGGTATAGCACAGGGAACTATACTCAATATCTTGTAATACCCTAAAATGGAAAAGAATCTGACAAAGAATACTATATGCGTGTGTGTGTGTGTGTATAACTGAATCACTTTGCTGTTTACATGAATCACCTTAAATCAAGTATCAGTTCAGTTCAGTTCAGTCACTCAGTCGTGTCCGACTCTTTGAGACCCCATGAATTGCCGCACACCAGGCCTCCCTGTCCATCACCAACTCCTGGAGTTTACTCAAACTCATGTCCATTGAGTCAGTGATGCCATCCAGCCATCTCATCCTCTGTCGTCCCCTTCT